>NW_011893061.1:10183-13230 GCF_000151845.1 Pteropus vampyrus
ATCTTGCTGTTAAGAAGCAGAAGTATAGAGAAGCCAGAGCCTTGACTCACCCAAGTTCATAAAGTTAGCTGAAGCAGAGACAGAATGAGCCCAGGTCTCCTGATTCCCAGCCCAGGGACCTTTCTACCTTGCCCTGCAGCATAGAACAGGCTGAGGAAGTCACCACCCCCTTCCGGGCTTCTGTAAAATGACTGCCTTGGGGGGATTGACCTTGGAAGGCCCCTTCCTATTTCCCAGGATGGAAGCATCAGCAACATTCTCTCCACCCCACCCAGTGGCCAGGAGGTGCTGAGTGCTAACCAGCTGCCTCCAGATCCCATGACGTGCGCCCAAATGGTGGACAGATGGTAGAAAGAGGAGACGCCCAGGGACTGACCCTTGGTGCAGACTCTGTATCCACTAGCCCAGGGACCCCAGCCCACCCACCAGCTGGGGCCCCAAGCTCACCTATACAGCTGCCCCTCGCTGCCCAGCTGGAAATGCTCATACTGGGCGTAGGCCTCATTGCCTTCCCAGTCTTGCAGCTCCACACGCAGAGAGTAGGCCGCCCTGCTGGTCAGCTGATGTACCACCTCGTTGCCCAGCCAGTGCTCCCCAGCTGGGTCACCGAAGCCCTATGGCGGAGGGGAGAGTGAGGGTGGGCTGCACGCCGAGGAGGGAGGCATGCCCCTGGTGGAGGAGCTGGGCTGGTTCAGGGACTGGGGCCACCCATCCAAAACCATTTTGCCTAATGATCAAGTTCATAAAATACAGAGTGGGCAGGCTGGGGAGAGAGGAGCTCCATCTCCTAGAGCAAAAAGACTAAGACTTTTGCAACTATAAAAGCCTTTTTCAATAACTAAATCACATTTTTATGAAGCTCAAGAATAGGCAAAACTAATGTGTGTTGATAGAAGTCATAATAGTGACCTCCTTGGTGAAGTATTGACCAGGAGGGGCACAAGGAGGGCACCTGGGGTGCTGGAAGTGTCTTATATTTAGCTCTAAATAGTGGTCAGATGGGTGTATACATATGTAAAAATTAACTGGGTCTTACAGTTAAGATCTGTGCACTTAGTGCTTGTATGTTAAATCTCAATTTTAATATTAAAGATTTTAATCAGTTGCATAAATGTTAGAGGAAACTTTAATGACATGGAAACCACTGCAAAATTTCAGCAGCATAGAAACGTAAAGCTAAGAGCATTGAGAATCACTGGTGTCTTCTGCTGACAAGATTATCAACGCCCGCGGCCAGAACAATAATTCAGCACCAAGGACAGGGTCACACCTAAGCCCCGCTACCCATTTCAGTCATGCTGAGCTGCTGATAAACTTAATGGTTAATATTTGGCTCTCTTTAGTGTAGCATCTGAGCACCTTACATCTCTTTGCTATTTTAACGATTGTTTTAAAACCCAATTGGCTCAAGGACACTCCTAGCTTAATTTGGTATTTATTTTTAAGTATATTTATCAAATGGACAGCAAGGAGACACGGAAAAGAAGACAATAGGGCACTATTTCTCATCTTGTAGAATGAACATGGTCTTTGAGACAGCAACTCCACATTGAAGAATCTCTGCTGCAGATGCAGCCACATATGTGTGCAAATGCAAGGAATTTCATTTAAACAATGCAGTCAGGGGTTGATGGGGGAGATTACTTATTTTCTGTTTTTTGAAAATTTTAAACGATATCTTCTAAAAATTAAAACAAAAATAAAGTTAAATTTTTATCTTAGAGTATAGGTCAGAACTTGTAAAAAGGAAGGTTCAATTTTAGAGGATGGAGTCCCTAAAGTAAATATGCATTGGGCAAATTGAAAGTGGTTGGTTTGGGTGGGCTGATTTTTTTCTAGGAACGATTGATGGTAAACTAGTATCCTGTGTATGACCTGCCTTCTGACTAGGTTTCAGGGCTGAAAAACTCCTCCACGGGGCAGCAATGTTACCTCTTTATAATCCTTCCAGTTCCGCTGGAAATTTACGCTGCCATTCTCACGGCGCTGGATGAGAGTCCACCCGCCTCCATTGGCCTCCATGTCACAGAAAACCTGAAGGAATTGGTGGGAGGGGGGCGGGGTGAGCTGGAAGCCCTTGGAAGCAACCAGAGCCAGGTCTGTGCCATCCTAAGTGTGATCTGACTGACAGAACCTCACAGAATAACAGGTGAGCCTGGTGGTCAAGGGCATCCGAAAGATCTAGGTTCAAATTCCCCACTCATTGTCATCTTTTTTTCCTAAAGTGGTGGCAAATGATGCCCTCTCTGCCTTCGATTCCTTCAATTTCAAATCATGTATAAGATGGGGATGTTAATACCTTAACCTCCTTATGCATTGCGTTCTTATCTGCAAACTGGGTTTGTTGTGAGAATTAAATGAGATGAGTCTTCTAAAGAACAGAGCCTGGCACATACTAGGAACTAAATAAATCTAGGCTTACCACTTGCTATTACTGCAGGATTGCTGTATGGGTTAAATGACTCTAGGTGTAAAGTGCTTGGCACACAGTGTAAACTCAGGAAATGCTATTCCATTTAGTGGACAAATGTTTTATATGTGCCAGACTCTATTTGAGGCACTGGGGAAACTAATAAGGATAAAACAGAGTTCTTTCTCTCAAAGAGCTTATAACCATCACAATCACATCTTTCAGGCTAACCTTTGTTCACATATTATTTTTCCAGCTAGTTCATTACATATTCAATGTTCAATGAGGACAAACTTGGTCTGGCCCTGGCTGAGAAGAGTCAGAGACAAATCAGAGATAAATCAACCTTTGGGGCTGATTTGGAAGAGGCTATGATGGTGTAAGCCGATGACTGATTATGAATATATGGGTAGCTACAAGGAGAGCCCCCAAGACAGAGCCACTGGGAAACCCTGGGAGGCTTCCCAGAGGAAGTGGCATTGGAACAGTGCCTTGGTCGATGATGTGCCTGCCTGGTAGAGATGAGTGGGAATGGCATTTCTAGTGGTGGGAGCAGTAGGAGTAGAGGCTCTGAGATGGTAAAGGCCTGCTCAGTGAAAGAAGACAGTGGCATCTGTTGAGAGGGTAGGAGATGGTG
>NW_011893062.1:0-479 GCF_000151845.1 Pteropus vampyrus
CTATAACTATAAACGTAAATCCAAATTCTGCACCATGTAAATCCTGATCCATCCTCACATCTATCACAAACCTAACTTTTAACTCTACACATAAAAACATATACAGAACAAACCCTGTGACTTCTACACACGACTGTAAAACAGACATGACCATTCTCTCCCTATCTTAACATCTGCCTGTGATCGTAACCCTAGTGGTAAATGCTAACATATCCCTAAACAAATCATAACATCAAACCTGAACTCTAACCCGACTTCAAACTCTACCTTTAAATATAGGTCCACTCATACATACTACTTTACCTAACTTCTAATGAAAATTCCACATAAAGATAACTTCCACCCTGTCACTTGATTCATAAACAAAACTGAACGCAAATCTATTTACGAGTTTATCTGACCATAAACGGTAAAACCCTAACTAACCTTATCCTTGACGTAAATCTTAATTCATAACACCGAAAGGTAACTGATGACCC
>NW_011893062.1:2181-2420 GCF_000151845.1 Pteropus vampyrus
GACTCCTAAACACCGTAACACCCTAAACACCCTAAGGAGCTATCCTTAGGCCTAAACTCACCTCCCATACAAATGTAAATTTTATTTCTATCCGGACCTTCAAAATCTTTGCTGCTGGCTCAGAACCCAGCATTCTGGAACCTTTCTGGCATCTGGAAACCTAACCACTGTGAAAATGTGATGCCCGATGAACCGTCATGGAGCTGAGGGAGTGATGCTGGCACCAGGGAGCGCCTGCA
>NW_011893062.1:4315-4558 GCF_000151845.1 Pteropus vampyrus
ACGTTATATGTGGGGGTCTGTCATTGAATCATTACGTGATGTGAGAAAAAATGTATATGTAAATAGAATTAAATTGAGAACCCATAATTAATACCAAATAGTCATGATCTATTAGCATTATAGGATGGAGGACATTACATCGGGTGAGAATCGCTTTGGGTTTTTTTCACGGTCAATTGTGCTAGGCGAAGCACTATCCGCCTGCAGTTTAATGGAACCCTTAACTCACACCCACATATGAAC
>NW_011893063.1:0-423 GCF_000151845.1 Pteropus vampyrus
GGACACCCTCAGAGGAGGCCAAGGCAGCAGCCCCTCTGGGCCAAAGCCTCTCCCCCAGGGTGAGCCTCCCTGACGAGCAGGCAGGAAGCCCAGAGTCCAGCACAGCTCTACCCACCCATCTCACTCCAGACGGTCCAGCCCAGGTCCCTCACTCTGCTGCTACGTGGCATTGTCACAGATGTCCTCAGGCTGTTAGGGTGCTCCCCACCATAGGCCACACACTGGCCAGAGCAGGGGCGGGGCTACGGAGGGGGAGGCAACCAGAGGGGAGGGGGTAGAGCATGGGGCTCTGGGGCCCACGGCCTTGCACCGGGCAGGCGGGTGCCCAACACTCCTCCAACCCCCACCCCGGGCTCCGCATGCCCTCCCCACCAGGCTCTGCCCGGGGCCTGAGCTCCCAGCTCAGCACACGCTCCCTGGACC
>NW_011893063.1:2678-4119 GCF_000151845.1 Pteropus vampyrus
GCCACCCCTGGACAGCACGGCCACCACCCAACCGGCCCCCAGGACTGCCCGCCCCACGCCGACGGTGCCCCTGCTGTGTGCCCAGGCGCTGGGGACACAGGTGACACCCCTCGCCTTCCCTCAGGAGCTGGCATCTGGCGGGGGTGGTGTGGGAGCCGAGGGCCACCCTGTCGTCCCCGGCCCCGCTGCCACCTCCATTTCCCATCCTGCCTCCACCTGGCCACTCCGGCTGTGCCCCCCACACACGTGGCTCCAGCGGTGGCAACGTGTCCCCAAGTCTGGGGCCTGGGGACGCTACGGGGTGTGGCTGGCACCCCCTAAGGTGACCCCCTGTGAGTCAAGCCCATGAGCCCGCATCACGAATGCCAGCAGGGCTGTGACTTGCTTCAGGCCACTGGACATAGCAAAGGCGAGGGCCAGCCTCTCCCTGGAGCAGGTAACGTTAGACACGACGACTCATCTGTGCCCACTGCAGAGTTGAGTCTCCTGGTGACCTTGGAGAAGTGAGAGGCCCTGGGGGGCAGGGGACTGTGGCAGCCTTTAGGAGCTGAGTGTGGCCCTAGCTTGACAGCCAGCCAAACAGGGACCTCAGTCCTATAAAGACAAAGGAAAGCTTTCTGCCTGCACAGCGACGCCACCGGAGGCCCCGAGCAGACCTGGCAAAGCCACCTGGACTTCTGACCGAACCCCGAGATGCAAAACACGCTGCCGTGAGCCACTCGCGGGGTGGGGCTGCCACTCGGCATAAACAACTAGCGCGTGTGGCCTCGTGACAGAGGCAGGGCGCGGGTTCCGGGTGGGCCTGGGCTGAGCGAAACCAAGCAGGCTTCTGTCCCTCGTCTCGACACTGCACCTGTCACCCTTTCGGAGGGACGAGCCGCTGCCTGGGTCACCCGACGTGCCTTCCGTCAGCCCGGCCAGTCACTTTTCAGACAGGACCTGTCGGAGGGTCCACAGAAGCCAGGTCCAGGCTCAGCCATCATGCTGGGGGGGCAGTGTAGATTATGGCTCAAGATCACTCCGTCCCCAGTGGCCTCTCCTTGGAAGGTCATGTCCAATGGACAGCCGGGAGCGGACCTGGGCATGTGTGGGACAGCAGGGTGCGGGTGAGCAGATGAGGGGCTGGATGGGTGTGGGCTTGGTTGGAGGGTCTCCTCCAGGAACTGGCCTCGGGTGGACGGAGGAGGGCAGTCTGCGCCCCTCTCCCCCGCTCCCCGCCCCCGGCTGCAGGTCAGAAGCCTCCACACCAGCGTCGCGTCAACCAGGAGAGTCGATCTGGCAAGGCGGCAGAGGTGCTGGGGTGACGAGGTCTGTGTGGGCCGGCTGGTCAGACAGGCCGAGCGTCTGTGGCACAGGAACGGGGCGAACTAGCTCCTCAAAGGAGGGGTCTCTGAGGGGACGCGGTGGTCAGTGGGTGCGGAGCTGCAGTAGCAGGACCCTG
>NW_011893063.1:5752-6268 GCF_000151845.1 Pteropus vampyrus
GTGCGGGGCCCACTGCCCCCAGCCCCGAGCGCAGGGTCCTGAGCTTGACCGCCTGGACCAGGAAGCCACATCTGGTGACCGCTGATCTCTAAAAGCAAAGACTGAGTCCCACGGACAGACGGACCAGACCCGGGAATGGGCGAGTGGGGAGGAGTGAGGGGGGCTTCCTCGAAGCTGACATTCCTTGCCCTGGGTTAGCCCACCACGAGCACGCGTGAGCACGCGTGGGCATATGGAAACAGAGCCCACCCAGGCGCACGTGTGCACACACACCCACATACACACATGCATGGACATACATATACACGCACACAGACACACACATGCGCACACGCACATGTGGGCACACATGGAGGCAGGGCCCAGCACATGCACACGTGTGGGACTCACCCAGACGCATGTGTGCACACACACATACACACATGCATGGACACACATACATGCACACGCATGCACACACGCACGTGTGGCCACACATGGAGGCAGGGCCCAGCATATGCACACATGTGGGCCTCA
>NW_011893064.1:0-1004 GCF_000151845.1 Pteropus vampyrus
TTTGTGAAAGCACCCTTTCTCCTGCCAGCTGTTTGCTGGTTGAGAGCACCCACATTCTCCTTTGCCCTGGACTTTCAGTTTTCCTGAGTAATAGAGAGAAATCCTGACCCTCCCAGCTTCTGGGAATGTTATCTAGAACTTCTCCTGCTATGTTATGCCTTGGTCTTTGATACCCACCACCAGCTCCTGGCTGATTTGTGATGGTGTGATGACCTCCCCTCCCCTCCTTTCCCTGTGATTCAGGCTAATCATCTGTAGTCCTTGCAAAACAAGGTGGGAAACAGGTACCTTTCTGTTCTTTTTCAGGGTGAGTTTTTCTCAGCATTTAAGCAGGCCTCTCGGAGAGAAGATGACATAGCCAAGGTGACCAGTGGCATGAGAGTCCTATTCCAGCCAGGAACCACACAAGTAAAGGAGCTGGCCCTTTGCTATGGCGGAATGGCCGACAGAACCATCTCAGCCATCAAGACCACTCGGAAGCAGCTGTCAAAGTAAGAGCTAACAGCAAAATAAAACTGCTTCTGCTGCTACAGCTACCATGTCACTGCTGCTGCTACTGCTACTATAACTACTGCTATCACCATGGCTACTACTACTACTACTGCTGCTGCTGCTGCTGCTGCTGCTGCTGCTACTAGTAGTATTATGACTCATAGTATGGCTGCTGCTATATCATTACCATTGCTACTATTGCTGCTACTATGACTACTGCTGTGACCACTATTATACAACTTCAACTATTATTACTATTGCTACTACTGCTGCTGCTTCTACTACGACAAGTATTACTGGCGCTTTTGCTATTATTATTACTACCACTGCTGCTGCTGCTGCTGCTGCTACTACTACTACTACTTCTGTTCCTACTACTAGTAGTACTGCATCTGCCACTGTTAGTATTTCTACTACTAGTATTGTTGCTGCTGCTGCTATTACTGCCATTTCTACTAATATTAATAGTATAGTAATAATGCTATTAATAATACTAGTAATAATAGTATTAC
>NW_011893064.1:1054-2162 GCF_000151845.1 Pteropus vampyrus
GGGTGCCTCTGGCTGCCTTGCCCTTGTTCCTTGAGGCCTGTGGTGGCTTCACCTGGCGTGGTTCTCCCCTCTCTCAGTGGCTACATGTTCCATGATGGGCTTTTTAGAAAAGTGCTTTGTGAGAGGCTGAGGAATTAGTTATCAAGGAGCATAATAAGGATTTGCAATAGCTAGTACTTGAGTGAGTCTTACAAGGCATGTTTTGCCCTCGATAATTTTGACCTCCTTAATGAGAATGCTAATTAAACTAGAGCAGTTACATCCCATAGGTGGTTTCTTAATGATTTTCTAGCTTGTCTGTATAGACCATTTTGAGCTGTGATTCCCAGAGTTTTTTATTTTACAAATTAGTAAAAAAAAAAAAGAATTTTAATTATGAGGTTGGGAAAGAAGGAAGAAATAGGCATAGTACTACCCAGTTTTTATTTTTCCAGGCAGGGCCATTTCGCAAAAAAATGTTTCATTAAAGAAGGGAAATTTCAATACCCAGAGTTAGGAAGCATTTTTCAAGAAGAGACGGTTGACGACCTGATGCTGACATTTCACGGAGCCCAGTGAAAATCTGGCTGTGGACTGGCACAGTCCTGGAAGGGAGCAGCTGACCCTCTGTTTCAGAACCAAGTTTAAACTCTGGGTTCATTGTTCCAGAGCCATGTCTGACACTCAGGAATCTGAACCAGCTTTCTCATGAGGAGGGGGTCTCTACGGCTTCTTCACACAAAAGCCTGTGGCTATTTTGGACCTCAACAGGGGGCCTTATTATGCTTTCTCCAATAAACCTTTCCTGAAACCCCCTTCCTTTGGTGTGAATCAGAATTTGTGGCACCAGGGTAAGTCCAAACCTCAAGCAGAAAGGGCTTAAAGTCACCTGGAAAACAACTCATGCTCTCCTTCTATCCCCAAATGTAGTCTGGGGCCGTATGGTCAAAGCACAAAGGCAGCTATTGTCTCACAGTGCCATTCTTCCTGTCAGGAAGCAGGATTTCTAACCACAGACAGCACCCTGGTCTGCCAGGCTGTGAGCTGAAGGTGTGTTTCGAGCACCCTTTGGCATCTCACTGAATCCACCTGAGAGGCAGCCAGGCCACAGCCTCTGAGAGGCGGGGTG
>NW_011893064.1:3476-8170 GCF_000151845.1 Pteropus vampyrus
GGATATATCATTTCCTAAGTCGATTTGCGGTCATACTGAATATAGAGTTGTATGCCCCTTTAATTCCACTGAGATTATACTGTGAACATTTCCTATGCTATTAAATATTTCCCACAGAATTGAAGAGGAGGAGGAAAACTTCCAGGAAGTCTATGGGGAGGAGAATATTCCTAACAGAGAGATCAGCATGCATGAGTGCAGGAAGGAGGGAAGCTGAGGAAGGATGAATGATTCGTTATGCAGGGCTGGGGTGGTGGGATTGAAGCCGAGGCTGTGATTAAACACTGAGCTCTCGGAGCCATGTTCAGATGTCGAGATAGATCTGGCCAGTGCTAGAAAGAGTATAAAATGAGGAGATGAGGGCAACAGTTGTTACTTTTACCAGTTGGGGACAACCAAAGACAGGGACAGTGACAGAAATAGTCGTGATCTCCTGTTATTTGCCTCCACAGAAGTGTGGTAAACTGGACCCCACCTTTGCCAGCGCCACCTCACTCTTTCAGAAAGACCATCCAGCCAACGTCCAGCTTTACCAAGTGAGTATAGATGGTGCACGGCTCATATCAGAGGCCCTCGCAGGCTACACCAGATGATGCTGACCATTGGTGAATGATCTACTCACATTGTATGTCGGTTCTTAAAGCTCCTTACTGTTGTGTATAAGTATCCAGTGAAGAAAATGGGAATTTCACTAACGTCAGTTAAGCTATTTCCTCCACCCTTATTCACCTAAATGTCTCTCTTGGGATTACTCTCGTCTTCACCTGTTCCTTAAAGAAAAAAATATCTTTTTTCCATTTTTTCTTTTCCAGCTCCTCTGTGTGACTAATGTGCAAAGTCAGGAGTTCTCTTGAGCATGGAGACAAAACAAAACAAAAAACAAAACATAACAAAACAAAACAGAAACAACTTTCTACCAATAGAAACTTTTTCAGAGGGACTAGGTAAAGGGTCAGCTTTTCCTATAAACATTTTAGATTCTGTGGGCCATCTAGTCTCTTTTGCAATGACCCACCTCTGTCATTGTAGCACAAAAGAAGCCAGAGGCAATACATAAATGAATGTGTTGTCCGCCAATAAAACTTCATTGATAAAAACAGGCAGAGCATCACATTTGGCCCATGGGCTACAATTCGTTAAGCCCTGCATTAGAAAGTAGTGGTCCAATGCATAGACTCTGGCCCTGACTGCCAGACTTGAATCCAAACTCTGCGATTTCGTGACTATGGAAGCTTGGACCTTCTCTGTGCCTCTTGGGCAAGTTAATTATTCCCACAGTGTGGATAGTGAGGGCACTGGTTTGAATAGGATGGTTCTGAGGATGAAATGTGTTAATAAAAGTAAATAGCTTAGATAGTTTCTGACATACAGTAAACATTCAATCAATATGGTCCATTATTATTATTACTTTGAAAAATACATAAAACAGAATTTTATTATAAAATAAATACATGTTAGAACACTTTGAAAAATACAGAAAAGTATAAAGAAGAAAATAAAAATCACCCAAAATCTCACTTCCAAAAGAAAAATGATCATATTTTGTTTACTTTCTGTTTTCGTGCCTATATGGACATGTATATACTATATTTATAATGTATATTTTTATTCCTATTAAATTCAAATCATTTTATACACACGCAATGTTTAATATCCTGTTTTTACGCTTAATATAAGCTTCCTTCCTTCTAATTAAAATTCTTCAAAAGTACGTGTTAACAGTTGCATACTATTCATTTTAACATATGAGCATAGCGTAATTTATTCACCCAATCCCCAACGAATGGACATTTAGCTTCCTCTTTATTTATTTATTTTGTTCCTGTACACGGTGATACTGTGACGACCCTTCTCAATTACTTCTTGTGTGCTTTTCTGTTTCCTTGGGCCGTTTCCCTCCTGCCTTCTCTACCCTCACCCCTCAGGTTTGCTCTGCCATCAGGCCTGAAACTCTCCATCGTTCCCCTGGGCCTTAGGAGAACAGTGTCCTCCACGGCTCAGCCTGACTGGTGACCGTGTTGTTCCAGGAGGTGCCCAAGGGTCAGTCTGAGGAGGACGTGGTGGGCCGGCCCCTGCCTCACCTGGCTGCAGCCATGCAGGCCTCTGGGGAGGCAGTGTACTGTGACGACATCCCTCGTTATGAGAATGAACTGTCCCTCCGGCTGGTCACCAGCACCCGGGCCCACGCCAAGATCAAGTGAGTGTAATAAATACACTAGGAGAGGAGGGTGCTGGGAGCATTCTGCCAGGCACTGGATATGCACTCCTTGTCTGGGAGGAAAGACAGGGATCGTCTTAAAACCCACAGTCTGGAGAGGAGCAGGAGAAGTTAGGGCTCGGGGTGCCTGGCAGGGTGAGGGGGTGACTTGCAGAGGTAGGCAGGGGCCAATCAGCAAAGCCTTGGAGTGCTGAACAGGGAGGTTACACTTGACCCGAAAAGCAATGGGGAGCTGCCGAAAGACCTTTAACAAGACTAGGTTAGATCTGCACCGTGGATATTGGGCTAAACTTTAATGCAAAATTTCGGGAGAACGCGAGTCAGCCCTAAAGGGAAGAACATGGCCTTTGAGTCTGACAGACCTGAGATTGAATCCCTGCTCCAGGGCTTGGCAACTGTGACTTTGGCCTCATGCTTAACCCCTCAGTTTCCCCATATGTAATAGGATGTTTCTATGAGGGTCAGCTGAGAGCGTCCACAAAGGACCTAGCAGAGAATAATCACTCATACATGCTTATTGAATTTTGACAGCCTGAACAGCAAAAATGCCACCACGGTAATAATTACGACAATGATGATGATAATGACAATAATAATAATAATACCTAATGTTCATATGGCACTTAATACTTGCCACAGTCTGGTTTAAAGCATTTTAAATATATTGGCTCATTTATTCCTCACAACAGTCCTATAGGCAGGTCCTATTGTTATCCTCACGTTGCAGATGAGGAAACTGAGGCACAAACAGGGTAAATTACTTGCCTTGTGTCGTATAGTTGGTAAGTGGCGGATCTGTAGTTTGAAGCCAGGCAGCACTAGCAGTTGGGCTGTGCTGCCTCTGGGTGTTCAGGCCAGAGCCTGTGGCCTTCAAATCCTGGTGGGCCTCAGACACATTCCCTGCTGAGTAGAACCGTTAAGAGAAACCCTCCCCTAGGCCGTGCCACTGCGTGGGTTAAGGATTGGGTTTCCTTGCCATTGGTCTTTCTTTGTGGCTGCTCCTATCCTGGAGAAAGGCGACAGGAATGGTGAAACTCTTCCAGTTCCCTGAAAAAAAAAAAAAAAAAGTTTAAGATGACGGGGTTGCCAGCTGTAGGGTATATTCATTTGCCTCTGTCCTTGTCTTGAGCCCACGTTGACAGCACCATGACCCACAATGTGTACACTTGAACAAGTTTGCTCCATCTGAGCAGTGTCTGAATGGGTGTGGGAGGGTGGGGTGCGTGGGGGGACTTTGTAGAAACTGTAACATTCAGGGCTTTCTCAGCTGCATGCACTTGGGAGGGAGGCTGGTAGAGAAGAAGCGGACCAGACTTTGGCATTCTCCTTAACTTAACCTCAGTCCGAATCTCAGCTGTGCTGCTCTCTGGCTGGGTGAATTTTTAGACACGATATTTAAATTCCCTGAGCTTGAGTTTCCCTGAATGTACAGTGGGAATAACGAATAACTTTCTGCGGCTCTGGTGAGGATTACCAATTTGGTGGTTTGTTGGTACCTCAGAGCACTTTCTATATCTTTCTCTGAGGTACTTCTGCTCAATTCTTCCATTGGAGGCATGGGCTAGAGTGAGTGGTACGTGGTTCAGACTGTTATAGTGGTTCAGCCCTGCCATTCTGAGATAGCTCTGTGAAAGTGCAGAGAAAAATTTGGCTGTGTAATGATGTTCAGGGTTATTGGATTGGCACTACCATGCTGATTCTGGATGGGTATGAGCTGTGATGTGGGTTTTCACCAGCGTTTCCTGTGATTTGGTTCCCTTGTACCTGGCCACCAGAACAGGGCATAGTATTAGGTCAACGAGGGCGGGTCTGTCTTATTCATCTTATATCCCCAGCAGGACTCAGCACAGTGACCTTCACATTGTAAGCATTTAACCAACATTTTAGAATAGAACAGAGTAGAATAGAAGAGAAGAGAAGAAAAGAATAGAAGGTAGAGAAAAAAGTGAGGAATTAAGGTGGGGGGAAAACCATCAAAACGAGGACAGGATCATCCAGCTGAGTGATGGATCTTCCACTTCAGTCTTCCTGCCTGGCCCCTCACACTGCTTATCTTTCAGGTCCATAGATATTTCAGAAGCTCAGAAGGTGCCAGGGTTTGTTTGCTTTGTCTCCGCTGACGATATTCCTGGGAGTAACCAAACTGGACTTTTTAATGATGAAACGATCTTTGCGAAGGATAAGGTATGTCCTGAACTTTTAAAAATATGGAGTTAGTGGAATGAGTATTTAAATTTTAATTTGTGCTCATTTCTCCCAATCCCTAATTCTGAGAAGACTATACATTTGCACACATCGTGGCCTTCTTCCGGTTGGTCAGCATTCAGGACAATCAGAAAAGGGATACAATATGCCTGGTAGCACTTTTAATTTTAACCTAATGTTTACTTGTTTATTTAATTGATGGCTGCTGTTTGTATATAGTAAGATGACTTTATGCCAAAGTGGCATTGAAAATAGGCTGGTGATTGTATCT
>NW_011893065.1:0-917 GCF_000151845.1 Pteropus vampyrus
CCTCGAGGTCTCACAGCCCCCAGACCCTCGGCCTCCTCCTTCACTTGGAGCCTCGGTGGCTCCGTGCTTACTGGCCTTTACTGGAGGAGTTTGTGAAGAGCAAAGTGCCCCATTTCTGGCCGTGGCACAGTCACAGCTGCAGCCAGTCTCCTCTCTTCTCTGAACGAGATGGCCCTGTCCCCTGTCCCCTGTCCCCTTCCCACTCCCACGCCATCTCTGGCCCGAGCTCCGGGCTCACAGCTCCAGAAAAATCTCAGACCGGTCCCAGTGCCCCAAACATCTCCTCTTCCCGCCTGTTGGGACACTGGTCGAGTGTCCGTCCATGCCAGAGTCCTCCAGGGGCCTTTGGCCAAGGTGAGGTTCAACTCCAGGGGCTCACGCATACGTCTCCAGACACACTTGGCCCTGTGGATGTGTCCACTGTCCCCTCAGCTAGGACCAGTCCCCCGGGCGGCATCACAGCCGGGAGAGGCAGTTAGGTCACTTGGAGCTGGTGCTTCTGGTTTATCCGGCTTGGTTTCATCAGCGTCCCCACCTCCTCGCGGAACCACCCCAGGTCGGCCCTTGCTGGCACCGTGGCCACTCACTTCACTCCCTCTCTCGAATCAGTTGCATCCCACATACCTCCTCTGGTCCCCAGGAGGGGCTTGGTGGCTGTGGAAGGGCTGTACCCCAGCCATGTCCCTTGCTGCAGTGGGAGGCTCAAATTCTCCTTCAGTCTCATCCATGAGGCAGGAGCAGGGGTCTTGGGTTCCCCGAGTCCCGCCCAGGGCCCTTCTAGTGAGAAACTGCAGCCCTGGAGAAGGCCAGCCACACCCCACAGGTGCGGGGCAAGGCGGCCGCCACGCCTGTCGCCTGCGAAGGACAGTCAGGAATGGGCCACCGAGGGCCCAGCAGTGGGACCGGCCCCCTCTCAG
>NW_011893065.1:1762-2069 GCF_000151845.1 Pteropus vampyrus
GGTGCGGGGCAAGGCGGCCGCCACGCCTGTCGCCTGCGAAGGACAGTCAGGAATGGGCCACCGAGGGCCCAGCAGTGGGACCGGCCCCCTCTCAGCGCCTATCCCTGTGGCAGCTGCCAGGGCCTGGGGCCCAGGGCCATCTCTGCCCAGTCTTCCTGAAACGTGCGCTCCAGACAGATGTCCCGCGCTGGTTGGGCCCCCCAGGGCAGTGTGGAGGCTGCTGCGGCCTGCCTGCCTATATGGCCTTTCCCCATGGGCCCCTCATTGGCTGTCCTGTCCCCGTGTGGCAGGGCGTCTGCTCAGGCTG
>NW_011893065.1:4011-4324 GCF_000151845.1 Pteropus vampyrus
TGTCCCCAGCTGGCCTGGGCAGAGGAGACGGAGCATGGCTGGCCGTCCTCCTCCTGGGGCACCTGGACTTCGCCACAGACACTGTCCTGAGAGCGGCCTGCGGGCAGGAGTCAGCAGGCTGGGTCCCCCAGCACCCTCTCGGGGTGAGTCTGGGCCTGAGCCTGGGCCACGCACTCACACACACCGTGCAGGTCACTCTCACGAGCCCACGGGCCAGTTCCGAGCGGCCGAGCGGCCAGAAGGGGTGCTGACGAGGTCCCGCCAGCGGGTGGCAGTGCCAGGAGCCGGGCGGGGTCCTCCCCAGGAAAGGCTG
>NW_011893066.1:0-2939 GCF_000151845.1 Pteropus vampyrus
GTGTCAACCTCACTGGCGCCCTTGGGCTGGAAAGCATCCTGTCCTCTGACTCCGCGTCCTTCTGAAGGGCGAGGTCTCCGTGTGAAGGTGGGACCGCTCGCTCCAGGCCGGATTCCTTGGCCAGGGCGACGGGGCTGCTAGGCTTCTTAGGGCCTGTGCACAAAACCCGGGTCTTCCCCGCTGGAAACTTTATCCGCGTGCAGTTTCAGCTTTCTTGTTTACCGCGGCAAACAATTGACATGTGGTACGCGCTTATAAAGTATTGATGGAATGAAGTCCTCCTGGGGGCACCCCTTTGAAAAATATTCAAGAGAATGGTTCAAGAGCTCACCTGAGTTTCTGGGACATTTCAAAGATTCCCGCGTAGTACTTAGCATCTTCTCTAGCCTCTTGCATGAAGTCCCACTCAAACCTGATCTCCATGCCAACTGTTTGTTGGGAAAAATTTCAAGCATGCTAAAAAGTTGAAAGAATAACATGATCACTTGGTCTGTCTGATTTTTCTTTGAGGTGTCATTTAACTTGTTTCTCTATCCTCAGTATTTTCTATAAACCGATTAGACATTTTTGGTAAGAATAGGTGATACTATATTTATGTTGTGTCGCGTGAGCCTGGTGGCTCACAATATTAGTTTGTTCTCGTATTAGTAATGACAGGTTTAGTAAATTTGATGCTCCAAGCACAGCGTGCAGAGCATTTTCTTCCCATCGCATTCTACAAAGAAGCATCAGTACAACTTCGTGGATATGGGGTAGACTTTACGCGTATATAAACAATGGGCTTTCTCTCTGGGATTATATGCAGTAGACCATGAAGCTGATGGTTGGGAATAACGGAATGGATTACAGCAGAACACGGAAAAGAAGGTGGCTTCACGTCCAGCGCTGCCCCGCTTCAGGGTGTCACCGCGTCATCCTCACCGACAGCTTTTTTGTTCAGAGACCGTTCTGGTCGTATCATGTGACCACGAACTCTCTTCCTTTTCCTCCCTCCCTGAAAACTTGAAATTTGCACTCTAAAAAAAAAGATGGCGTTGCTTTATTATGCAGAGCCATCTTTTCCTTCGAGGCCATCGGCAGGGGATTTTACTTTTTTCAATCAAAACGGTCCATCAAGCAACTTTCCAAAACAAAAGCCATTCATTCCCACACTCCATCTGCAGCGTCTTGTGAGGGCCCCTCAGAAGATGCGACATTCCAGTTTTTAAAAAATGTGTATAATCGTTTTGAATGCTTAGCATAGGCATATGTTTAAAAAGTTTACGTATACAACGGAGCTTATAATATAAAATAAGCCTCCCTCTAAACTCTGTCTCTCAGCTTTTTCCCCAGATGCAACTATAGTTATTAGTTTTTATATCTCTTTTTAGAGATATTTCATGCCCATGCAAATATCTATAAAACACATTCTTAATTTTTGCATATAAATATAGTTTACTATGCACTATACAGCCTTCTCTCTATCTTGCTTTTCAAAAACTTATTATGGGTTGTACACAAATATGTACACAAACAGAGCCGCTTTTTTTTCTTTTTAGTGACTGCATAGTATTCCATTCCATTGTTTGGAGGTCCTGCAGTTTATCTGACGAGTTTCTGTTAATTGCCATTTACGTCGTTTGTGATATTTTACTGTTACAAATAGCGCCTTCATGACTATCCCCGTATGTACATTATTATTAGTAGTTTTTTGCGCACATGCAGTTTATCTGCAGGGTAAGTTCCAGAAGTGGTTATGTCGGGTGACAGTTCTCCGTGGGTCTCTCATATACCGAGTGTCCTGTGAGCGGAGGCACTATGCCTTTGTCGCAGATTACCTTTTCTAGGATACTTGTGTAGGGAGCAGAGCGACAGGTGCTGTCCCTCTCTGGAGTGGCGGCCAGGTAGTCTTCCTGTCTGTCGTGAGGAGCTGCGCTCTCAGCGTGGGGCTCACCTCCTGTAATACAGCCCCGCGCGCACACACACGTTACCCAGCCGTCATTGCGAAGCCTCGGCGGGGGGAGGCGGATAGGTTTCGGGGGATCAGTGAAAATACGGATACTGTAGCAGCTGCTGTTGCTGCTGTCATTGGTCACTGACCCAGGGTTTCGTGCCGGCATCTTTGGAACTGCGTCCGGCTGACCTGTTCGCGTTCGAGGGCAAAATCTCAGATCCGTCTCAGATTTCGACAGTTTCGATGATTACGATGGGATGCTGGCAGAGATATGGCCTTCTAGAATGGAAAAGATGAAGCCCGCAGGCACCGAGGAGCAGGATTGGGCAGAAATCCATGGAGTTAATCTCAAAACGGAAGAGGGAGATATTGGAGCTGGGTTTACGGACGTATCAGCTCAGTCCGTGGAACCTAACTTGACAACGGCCTGAGCTAGTCCATGCCCCGTTAGGGGGGCCTAGAAAGATAGTAGCGAGAGAAAAATCGCCGAAATGGGCAGAACTTGGCATGGCGAACCTGGCTGCCTGCTTTGCGACGAAGAAGAAATAATGGAGCTTAAAATACTCGCTGACTTGCAGCGGCAAACGGCACGGCCACCTCGCCAGCGCCCCGGAGGGCCGAAGATTGCATGGCTGGGGACCGGGAAGTTTGGGGCAGGGACATGAGGCTGGACATGTAGGAATGGAATGAAATGCGAAGATAGTTTCGTCACCTGTTAACACCCGCCGGGGCACACCCACCACGGAGGAGGCATTCAGGATTTGGCCAGTTGACACTGGTCGACCTCAGTGCTGGCACACTTGGCACGTGACCGTGGGGGAGAGGTGAAGGCTGTGACGAGCCCACGATTATAGATTCCTCCTTCCTGAGTCTTAGGGAGCCTCTGTGACTGCCAGTAACGGAGACCACTGCCGACCCTTGGATGAGGACTGTATCTTGAGGACAGCCAGCCCCTCGGTGGCCGGTTTGCCACACGGGGCCCCTTCCGTCACGGAAGGGCCGGAGG
>NW_011893066.1:4014-5431 GCF_000151845.1 Pteropus vampyrus
GGACATGAGGCTGGACATGTAGGAATGGAATGAAATGCGAAGATAGTTTCGTCACCTGTTAACACCCGCCGGGGCACACCCACCACGGAGGAGGCGTTCAGGATTTGGCCAGTTGACACTGGTCGACCTCAGTGCTGGCACACTTGGTACGTGACCGTGGGGGAGAGGTGAAGGCTGTGACGAGCCCACGATGATGGATTCCTCCTTCCTGAGTCTTAGGGAGCCTCTGTGACTGCCAGTAACGGAGACCACTGCCGACCTTTGGATGAGGACTGTATCTTGAGGACAGCCAGCCCCTCGGTGGCCGGTTTGCCACACGGGGCCCCTTCCGTCACGGAAGGGCCGGAGGTTCGTTCCGAGGGGATCAGGCGTGTTCGGGGGTGGGTTTGTGCTTCGTTCTTCCTACTGCTCCACGAGGGGCGACGTCTGGCCAGAGATTGAGTAGTTGTGTCTCTCGTGAGGTTCGCGGACAACCCGGCTGGGGAACAGCGTTATATCCCGGGAGCTCAGACACGCACGGAACGTCAGAAGGACGTGAGGCGTCCTGCCCATGTCCGGAGCTGTGCTCAGCTTCGGCCAGCCCTGGCGGCCACACTCCTGCCGACGATCCCTGCGATGTTTTGACTTGAGACAGAGACACTCGTTCTGTGCTTACGCCTGACCGCCGTGATTCCTCCGCTCTGGCCTAGTCGTGATTGATGTCACTTAACTCCACTGCGGAAAAATCCCAGGAGCCTCACAGGTCAAGGGCCTGAAGAAAACAGCAGCAGGACTCGGAATGAAGATGTTGACAGAATAAATCAAAGTGCTGCCTCCCCTTGATGATCAGTTTAAAGAGAAATACGACAGAGTACGGTGCTCCTGAGGGAACGATCGGCTCACTAGCGAGAGGGGACGTTGCTATCCACTGGCTTATTTGTCTCTGTTTGTGGAGCAGAGATGAGCAAACGGGAAGCCTCGGTCCGTCGACTGTTTGCACGATTCCCATCTCACATTTCCTTCTCCCTCTGGCACCAACCCAATGAACGGGTCCTGATGTGGCCTGCTTAAAAGTGTCTTAACAATTCCATGGACGAGCTGCTTCTTTTCTATTGGTTATAATAAAAGGACTCCGAGAGGTAGATCAACGAAGGTCCTTCGTGTAACCTAAGGAAAGGGCAGTTATGAAGAGATTGTGTCACTACCTCTGCTTTAAATATATGGTGGGTGCTTGAGACTTGTTCGTCCTTTTAAGCAGACACCAGGTACGCAAAGAACAGTGGTTAGACAGCCCGACCCCGCCTGGCGGCTCACGGTGTCGACCAGTGTCGCCCGGCCGCCCCCCGGGACAGGCAGCGTGAGGCTCCACGAGAGCAAGCCGAACACGTCCATCCTCCAAAGATGAGAGTGCCCAGGAAGTGACAGGAAACAAGCTGCT
>NW_011893066.1:6818-7384 GCF_000151845.1 Pteropus vampyrus
ACTCTTATCTGGGCTTCCTAATGTCACAAAAAACTGAGCAGGAGAAGAAACACACAGAAAAGCGGCACTTTGAGGGTCACGGGCCAGCCTGCGTGTGCACTCCTGATGTGACACCTGCCTGGCACGCAGGATGAAGCCGGGGTCCCAGACGGCAGTTCGCCCGAGAGCTTGGCCCTCACGCTCACGCACCTGGCACGCCAGCAGAACAAGGCCAGGGGTCGAACCCTTTGTCTCCTGCCCCTCCTTCTGTAACTTTCTATTTTCTGTCTCCTCCTCCTCCCGGCACCTATGAGAGAGTTAGGGCTCTACACGCAGGTGGAGGGAGCCCTGATCATCGGGGTGCGTCGGAGGATGCGAGAACGTTCTCGAAGACCCACATTTCCTTTCGCTGATGTGACTGAAATCCCCAAAGCTCAAAGTCACATGCGTAACGGCTATCAACTGTTGCAGCCGTGTGAGCTCATCGGGAATGTTTACCAAGACTCATCACTATCACTGTCGTCACGTGGGCCTGGTGTCCCTTCTTATCACGTCATCTTTACACGAAGGCTCTGGAACGTCTCCGG
>NW_011893067.1:0-5259 GCF_000151845.1 Pteropus vampyrus
TCACCTAGTGCCAGGTCCCAGGAGCCCACGGGCGACGGTACCTTAAAGAAGATGTAATCGTCCTGCATAGTCAGGGAGCCGTGGTCGATGGGGCCCGCAAACGGGGCCGTCAGTGTCTTGGCGGAGCAATTGTGGATCTGGCAGGTGACATACCGGGAACCTGCAAGAGAGAAGGGCCGGCCACCGGGCCGTGAGGCGTGCGGTATCCCTGCTGTTCAGAGCCCAGCTGGGGGCCGGGCGCCTGGGACACCGCCCACCGGGCATCCTTGCCTCTGCCGCATGCCGACGCTGCGGGGTGTGCGGGCGGGGCGGAGTTTTAGGGGGCTTGCCCGTGGTCCCAGCTGCTGCTGTGTGGGGCGGCTCTGTGCCAGCACTCTGCTGCCAAGAGCTCCTGAACCTTCAGGAAGCCACCGTGGCCCCATGTGAGGAGGCTGAGGCTGAGGGACGGGTTGGGAACCCGTCTACAGCACGGCACAAGGCCTGCTGACATCAGCAGCTTTGGGGTGTGTCCCGCCCACAGCCTGGGTGGCAGGCACCATGGGGAGCTGAGGGGCCGGGGACCCAGGCCCTGATCCAGCAGCAGGACGACCTCGGCTTCAGTCTTGCCACTGTAAACGGGTCTCGATCCCCGCTTGGGGAGTTGCCGGGGGTCTGGAGAGACGTGGCACAGCGCGGGCACCTGGTCAGGCACGGCCCTGTCCCTTCCCCTCTAAACGGCCTAGTCACTCCCTGTGGCAACACCGAACTTCCTGTCACGGGCTCGCTGGCTGGACACGTGGTGGGACCAGCCTAGGCCAGACTCAAAGGTGGCAAGCCGCTCGCTCGCTCGGTCACCTGCTCGTCCACTTACTCGTCCCCTGCTCATCCTGCCACGGCCAGAACTTTGGTGTGTCACCAGGCCTGGCGCCGACCAGACAGACAGGCCACCCCTGTGGCGCGGCGAGACCAAAGCCCCGAGCTACCGCACCTGCCGGTCTGTGGTCACACACTCGCTGTGGCTGCTCTTGAGCAGCCAGGAAGACGTTCCCACCCACACGGCCAGGAGGGGAGGCGGAAGGACCGACAGCGATGCCTGCGGGGAAGAGCCTGGGGCTCGGCAACGGGAAGGGGACCCAGCGGCAGCCCTGTCCACTGCCCAGAGCTGTGACGTCCTCACCCACGACGCCCGCGCCGGGCACCATGTGGCTGACCGCTCCCAGTCGCAGTGCAGGGAGGGGAGGGTGCTGCCCAGGCTCACGTGGCCAGCACGTGGCGGGCTGGGAGCTGGCACCAGCGCCTCTGCTCTGGCCAGGCCCCCGATCACCCTCCACGGAGCTCGGCCTAGCCCGGCTTACCTCCTCCGAGGTCCTGGACTTCCATGTGGACCAGGTCAGGGTCGGCGTCCACCCCAGACACAGCCCTGGAAAAGAACAGGCTCAGGCTGGGGCGGGGATCGGGTCCCCAAGCCCAGCACGGTGCCAGCACCAGTGTCCCGCACGCGTGCAGCTGCGTGGCCTCGCGGGACTGAGGACAGTCGTGCTCTGTGGGTCGGAGGCCGCGGTCTCCCCCGAGCGCCTGGTACTCCCGGGAGGCGGCCGGGCTTCTG
Source organism: Pteropus vampyrus (assembly GCF_000151845.1). NCBI lineage: Eukaryota > Metazoa > Chordata > Mammalia > Chiroptera > Pteropodidae > Pteropus > Pteropus vampyrus. The sequence continues at coordinate 1,586 of NW_011893067.1, forward strand.
CCTGGCGGGGCCTGCGCCGGCTCAGCGCTCTAGCCAGTCCTCTCTACAAAAGACTTTCACAGAAGTCCCGCGAGTTATGGGAATGACCCGAACGACCTTAGGAGGCCGGGGCAGGCCTGGGACAGCCCCCTGCTTGTGCTCGGAGGAGCAAAGCAGCTGCCCCAAGGGCCGCGGAGCCGAGGGCAGAGTCAGGCTTCCGGCCGGGGCCCTCTCCGTCACCCCAACACGCCCTGCCACGCCACCCATCCCAGTCGCCCTGGGAAGGAGCCGCGGACCCCGCCCCGTGACGATGGTGGTCGAGGGGCTCAGACAGCAGCTGGGACGCAGCGGGGATCGGGGGCCCACAGAGCGTTGAAGGACACCTGGTGGGAGGGGATGGGAGGGTCTTCCTGGGGCCACAGCTGTGCAGGCCACGTCCTCCAGGTAGCGGGGACCAGGCCAGCTGCTCCTGGGCTGAACCCGGAGCCCGCCCTGCACAGGGCCAGCTCCCAGGGGATGCAAAGCAGGCGCTCCCGCTGGGAGGGGCCTGAGCGACGACCTGGCCGGGGGTCCAGTCCTCACTGTGTCCTGTGTCAACTGGACTGTCTTCTACCCACCGCTCTCTAGACCACGCTGGCCCCTCAGAACCTCGGCCTCTCAGGAATGGCGCTCCTGCAGTGTGGCTGTCACGCCGGCCGGCCCGCCACGGACACCGAGCTACACGGCACAGCGACTCTGACCAAGGGCAAACAGCCAGGACGCGGAGGTCACTTCCCCGGTCACCTGGCACCCAGGACAGGCACGCTGTCCCCCCTGGGGTGTGTCCCCACGGTGTCCACGCAGGCCATGGGCTGTCCCCGCAGAGCGGTCTCCAGCGACCCCTCCCCCATCACCAACATCCCCACCACGTCGGCCCCTCCCCGCTCTCGGCCACCCCCCAACAGCGGTGGCACCAGAGTTCCCATCTGCTTCACCTCCTCCAGGGAACGGGCGACCCTAGGTGGCCAGGGGACAGGAGAAACCTGTGAGTGTGCGTGCCACGGGCTGCGGACACTCTGTGGCGAGCGGGCTGGGCGTCCCCGTGGGGCACTCAGTCCAGGCCCCGGGCACCAGCACCAGCCACTCCGGCCCTGGGGGAGGGGTCTCGGTCAAGGCGATTCAGGCTCCTGTGAACGGAGCATCTGCCAGCTCGCGGAGGGGGGTCTCCCGGCTGACCTTTCCCCCTCTTTTCTGCACAAAGACGGACATGGTCTCCTTTACCAGGATCGCTGGCCAGGGCCCTCAGCTGCGCATTTGGAATTTTAGTCTGACAATCTGCCACCTGGAGAGTGAGGGTAATGACACCAGCCAACCGCTCACGCACTCACTCACCCAGCCACTCCCTCCACCGCCCTCCAGGATGCACCTGCTACCTCTCCCATTCTCCACTCTCTCGCTCCCCCAGGGAAGCGCCTCCCACCTGCCCACATCAGGCCTGGGCCGGCTAAGGGAGCGCAGTGGCCTGAGGCCTGGTCCCCAGAGGCCCTGGCTCACAGGACCACGAGAAGCTCTGCCCTTACGGCACCTCCAGTAGAGGCTGGCTCCCCGCGGGAAACACCAGTGCCAACCCCTGTGCCTTCCTGTCCCGCAAGGTCCCCAAAGACAGCGTCTGGAGAAGGTTGGGCCCGGCCCCCGTCGCGTGAGCTGGCCCTCAGCCCGAGCCCCAAGCTCTGGGCGGTGAGGAGCAGACCGCTGCTCTGGGGTGTGCCAGGGCCACACCGAGCCCGTGGTGGGTGGCCTCCTGCTCACCCCTCCCCGTCTCCCACGGGCCCACACCGGACAGCACTGCAGCTGCAGGGAGAGGAAGGCGGAGGTTCTCCTGGGGAAGTGACAGGGGACACCTGGGGACATGCAGGCGGCCAGACCGAACTGGCAGAGTGGCCAGCGGCATGGTCACGGGCCACGCGCAGGTGCGGCCACAGCTCGTGCTGCTGCTTCTGGGCCTAGCCTCTCTGAGCCTCAGTTTCCCCTTCTGCAGCGTGTGGGGAGATGATCAGGGGCTGCCGTGTGGCTTTCACAGACGGGGCACTCAGCCCCTCACTGGCGCCTGGCAGGCGGACAGCAACCGTGACGAGCAGCCACGACTCTGATTTCGTGCCAGCCGCCGGGACGCTAGCCGGAGGGTGACGGCCAAGTGCCCGTGGGGGCCTGGAACTCAGTAGGTCCCCACTGCAGGGATGCCTCCTGAGACCCGCAAGGCCACCTGGACCCACCGAGGCTGAGCTCGCAGCTCCACTATGTCCCCATCCACCCGGCTCAGAAACCCAACCTCCTGTGAGCCCTCGGGACCAGCGGTTGACATCGGTGATGAGCTGGTGACCGATGCAGCATTCCAGTTTCCGAGGAAGGAACCAGCCCTCCCGTGAGTGGCCACGTGGGGGCCATCACTCCTCCCCCGGGAAAGGCCCGCACAGCAGGAGCCAGTATTCCAGGGAGACAAAGGCTCCCTTCGGCCTCGTGGTCATAGTCAGGTACCGCACCCCGACCACACTGAGCACCAACACGGCCATGAGCGAGGGCGGGGCAGGGAGCGGTTTCCATGGCCCCCCCGCTGGAGGGGCCCGTGCATAGCGAGTTGCACAAATGAGGTGTGTGTGTGCACGTGTGTGTGCGTGTGAGCATGTGTGCGTGCGTGCATGTATGAATGTGTGCATGCATGAACGTGTGTGTGCGAGTGTACGAGTGTGTGTGAGAGCATGTGTATGTGTGTGCGAGAGTGTGTGTATGTATGTACGTGTGCGAGCGTGTGTGCATGTGTATACGTGTGTGAGTGTGCGTGCATGTGTGAACGTGTGTGCACGTGTATGTGTGTACGTGTGTGAGAGCATGTGTGTGTGAGCGTGTGTGTGCATCTGTATGTGTGTCCGTGTGTGTGCATGTGTGAACATGTGTGCACATGCATGTGTGAACATGTGTGCGTGTGTGTGAGTGTGTGTGAGTGTGTATGTGTATGTGTGTGCGTGTGTGAGCGTGTGTGCGTGCATGTGTGAATGTGTATGCGCATGTTTTGAGCATGTATGCGTGCATGTGTGAACATGTGTGAGCACTGTGTGAACATGTGTGAGCACGTGCGCGAGTGTGCGAGTGTGTGCATGTGTATGTGTGTACGTGTGTGTGAGCGTGTGTGCGTGCAAGTGTGAGCGTGCGTGAGAGCGAGCCACTCGGTAGGAAGAAGAAAGAGCAGCTGCACGCATCGCCAAAGGCGGTTGAGCAGACGGGCGGCGTGGGCTCCGAGACGGCACTCACTTCCGGTCCCTGCCCGTCCCCCACTCCGGCAAGCGCCTGTCCTCGTGGACCTCGCCCCTCCTCCCACGTGTCCTCGCTGGTGCGGTGAGACTACACAGTGGCTCCAAGAGCTGGCCGATCGGCGCCCACAAGAACACAGCGAGGGGCCAGCAGTGTCTGCCACCAGTGCCACGTGCACGCGGGGCCGAGGGACACCAGGGCCCCGGCAGAGCAGAAAGACCCTCTGGAGGGCCCCCTGGGCAAGGAGGGCAGGGCCGGCGCAGATGGGGCGTGGGGGGCCAGTGAGGGGGGCCGTGGGGCTGTGTCCCCTCCCCTGCTCCCTCTTACCAGAACACGTGGTCTTTGGTCACTCGCTCCTGCAGAAGCGTCCATTTCTTCCCCAGGTCAGACGACACGTAGAGCTTTAGGGC
>NW_011893067.1:9174-10544 GCF_000151845.1 Pteropus vampyrus
CGCTTGGCCCCGTTAGACGCAGCTGGCCAGAGCAGAAAGGAACACGGGCCGAGGTGTGAGAGGCTCATCCGGTTGCTCTGCTACTAAAGAGAAGCTCAACCTCCTCCTGACTGTGAAGTCTGAGGTCAGAGGGAGCAAAATCAGGGCCGCGAAGCCCACGGCTCCTCCGCCCGCTCCCATTCACACCCCCGCCCACCCCTTCTCTCCAGAGCTCCCACCCGCCCACCGGCCTCCTTCAGCCTGCAGAAATACAAACACGTTCTCGCTTAGGCTGGAGGCTGTGGGCGGTCTTCTCTCTTCCTTTTCTTATGCAATGATCTGTGTTCTTCTGACACTGTATTAAAAAGTAAACATATGTCCTGAGGCATTCTCTCAGCCCCCGTTCGGACCTCCTCCTCTAGGAAGGCTTCCCCGAATGACCGCCAGAGCTGTCTTTTACCCCTGCCGCATTTCCGGAAGGCAGTCCCAGGCTCAGGTCAATTTCTCACAGTGCTGGGAGCAGAGGAGGCTCTTGTTGGGGAGCAGAACAAAACGTAAGGGTGGTCTATTGATGTGTTAGAGGTAAGTGCCCAGCGCTCTGCCTGGGAGCAGGTCTGAGGTCAGAGCACAGGGAAACGGGCTGGTCAGTTTCGTACCAGGGTCCCCAGCAGGCGGACGTGGGGACGGACTGCCTAGCTCTCACTTCCTTTTGATCCCGGGAGCCTTATGGGGTTTGCTGAGTCTCAAAAGAGAGACCACTGCATTTAGGCTCTCACTGTCCAGGCTGTGGCCCCAAATAACGACACGATGAAGGAGAAGACTTAAAGCAGGGGACAGGTGGGCAATCTGAGGGCGGGTGGGCAGCCTGTTTGCTAGAGGAGGGGGCAGGCATCTAGGAAGGAAAGACAAGGGAGGGAAACAGGGCATTTGGTTTTGTATAACTCGGCCAGTCCCGGTGTGTGGAACACTCAGCCCGGCCCTGCTGACTCAGGGTTTGGCACGTGACTTGCTCTGGCCAATGGCGTGAGGGGACGCGATGTATTCCTGGTCACGGCAGACATGCTGAAGCTGCTCGTGTGCTTGCCTTTGCCCCCTCCCCAGGCCTCTGCCACCTAGAATGAGAATAGCGTCTCCCCAAGTCACCGCTGGTTCCAGAATAAGAGACGTGTGGAAACCTGAACCCTCCCGGCAGCCAGGAGCCATATCTCTTCAATTCCAGAAGAACCCGGCAGAAGGCAGCCAACCTCCAGGCCCCAGAACGGGAAACAATGGTTGCTTCTGTGAGCCACCGCGGTGGGGACTGCATCAGAGCCGCAGAGGCCCGCCTAACGCATCGGGTCTGCCGGAACCCAGAGCGGTCGGCCCTACCGCGCTGCCCTCCTTCCTGGGAG
>NW_011893068.1:0-977 GCF_000151845.1 Pteropus vampyrus
CTCCATCTTATTGAAGATGACTAGGCTAGATGTGAATTACTGTGGCTGGTGGATAAGACCCAAGCATTGACTTGAATCACTTGGGGTCCAGTTTGGATACTGGAATGGGGTCAACTTTACTGAAAATGAAATGGATCATAATGATTATATCTGGAAATTTTGAGGCATAGAACTTTTAGAAAGATGAACTTTGGCTGACTCCTGTCAATACCTTTCGTATATTTTTTATCTTGTTTTCCTTTTTCCTTAAGATATGTCCTTACGAATGAGTTTACCATGAAATTCAACAATTCACAGCTTAAAAGAATAAACATGTATTGTAGCACTTAGTTTCTGAGAGATAGAAATCCTTCAACAACTTAGCAGAATTGATGTGACTCAGGTTCTTTCATGAGGTTGCTGTCAAAATGTGGACTGGGACTTTGTAGTCATCTGAAGGCTTGACTAGGGCTCATAATTCAGCTTACAAGGGAGATCATTACATAGCTGTTTGAAGCAGACTCGATTTCCTTGCTAGCTGTTTATAAGAGGCTTCAGTTCTGTATCACATGGTCCTTTCAACAATGCTGCTCTGATGCAATACTGGCATCCCCCAGATCAAGTGATATGAAAGAGAGAAAAAAGGAGGAAGCCATAATTATCTTTTATGATCTAGTCTCAGAAGGGGTATATTATCTTGTCCACTGTATTCTACAGGTCACACAGATCAACCTCCACACATATGGAAGGGAATTATACAAGGTATGTGCACCAGCATGTGGGAATCATTGGTGGACATCTTGGAGTTTGGCTATAACACCTACTTACTGTATTTTTACCTTTCATAATGAACAGAGTGATAATATAAGACCCAACTGTTTTAGTATTGTAAAATTTATAAATACATTTACAACTGTGATGATGTGACCTAAAAGGATAAGGCAAAGTGGACAATAAGGTTGGTGCCTCCAAACTCTCATTTTACACATTTTGACAGG
>NW_011893068.1:2500-2803 GCF_000151845.1 Pteropus vampyrus
TTTTGTAGAAAGACTTTTATGTAAAAGAAGTCTTTCCCATCTCAAAGACTACACAGATATTTTCAGAATAAAAAAAAAAAGTAGAATGCAGGTACGAGTGGGAAGAATAATAACAAATGAAATGGTCCGATGGTTATGAAGTGAACTGAGAGTAACTAGTATGATGAGACCATGCTGTGGGAAAGATACTGCCATCTCCTCCATTCAGGCTACGGCTTTCCATCATAGTACTCCGAGATGATATGGGGCTAAAAATAACCTCTGAGATTTGTAATTGTGAGGCAATAGGAATGTTCTTCTTTT
>NW_011893068.1:3043-3520 GCF_000151845.1 Pteropus vampyrus
TGAATGTTCATGAGTTCTCAATAAAAAGGCAGATTGGGCTCTGGACATCTCATAGCGTGACAATGTAGAAAGTAATCATTTGAACCTATACTAGGGTGTGGTTAAATGAAAACAATTGAGATTCATCCTGGACAGAATTTATAAAGAGAGACTATCCTTGGTTCATACAGAGAAAACCCACCCAGAGCAGGATACAAACAAACTAAAACAAACAAACAAGCAAAATCTTAGATGAACTGGCCTCATGGAAGGAAGACAGGAAGATTAGATAGTGGGACAGAAAATTAGTGATTTGTTTATAAACTTACCAACATTATTTTTATATTTTTAATTAAAAATATATCATTGTGAAATCACATGGACAACAAAGCCAAAACATGTAAAATATCTGGAAAGTACAATGCAGTTTCTCTTCTTGCAAGTTAAATGTTTAAAGATATTATATTCCATCCTTTATTTTTTATAACATAACTTAAG
>NW_011893069.1:0-1861 GCF_000151845.1 Pteropus vampyrus
ATTCTCTCTCAAGAGGATCTGACAACCAGCCCGAAGGGATACGCGTCAGCGCTGCGGGTTTATCCCGCAGACGAGGGAGTTTTCCACGAAACGCCTGTTTTATTTGCTGGGTTTCCACGGCCGGGTCTGGAGGCGGAGGTTACTTTAGATGCGAAGCGTAGGGGGTCGAGCTGGGCGCTGGGCATCACCCTCACCATCGCCATCCTCATCGTCATCGGAATGGGGGTTTTCTAAAACCTGGAAGTCCGGGATGACACGGTTTTAATCGTCACTTGTCCCGCGGGGTTTCGACAGGGCGCGGGGTCCCGGGCAAGCGCGTCTTGGCTGCGTGTGGGAGCACCCGCCACCATTCTCCAGCTGTGGGGCCAGCCGGGGCCTGAGGGGGTTTTCTAGGAAGAGCCTGCGCCACACAGCAGTGACCGCCAGGCCAGGGTCTGCACACCCTGCAGGGAAATGACGAAAGCGTGCCGGCTGCGCCCCAGATTTGCTGGGTGGACACCCCGCCTTCCCGTGTTAGCATAGGACTGCTCTGCTCTCAGCTTCAGAAGCACCGGTTTCGGATCTATTCTGAGGCCCTTCGGCCCTAGACGTGAGGAGGTGACAGGTGACAGTTGGCAGCTGTGACTGTCCGGGCTCTGTCTTTGGAGTGCGTGGGCTCGCCAGCAGAGAACACGCGAGATGGGCCGTGGGACACGCGTTTCCAGAGACGGCCCCAGAAGACTCTAAGGAGGGGACCCCGTCCTGCAGAAGCCGAGGCTGGGGGCTGCCCCAGAAAACCACCCGCTCTGCCCACCCGCGGCCCCGCCCCTCACGGCCACCTCTGATCAATGGAAACGGAAGAAGCTGCAATGGTCGTTATCACTGACTGCTACTAAGCCAGCTCAGCGTGAGGAAGACCAACCTATAAATAAAAATGAATCTACGAATTAAATAATGTCCTTCTGAAAGCTTTGATGGCCTTTTGAGGGTGTCCCCTGAAATAAGCAACCCAAGGGGTACCTTCCAGATGCCGCCGTAGCTTCACGGCTCGCCATATAAATTCCTGACTGAGCTACGGCCCAGCTTATCGTAACGTCAGTCTCTTCTTGCCCAATTTTCCCAAGAATGACAATACGGAGAGTGGCCCCCGGTAACTCATCCTCGTCAGGTGTCGGGCCCCACGCGGGTGGCTCCTTGAGCTGAAGCAGATGCTGTGTAGCTCCCTTACTTCTCAGGTAGGTACTTTGCCACATTTTAATGTTTCCGAAATTGGCATCTGCCTTATAATTGATAATATCTTCTGGCAAAAGCAAACACTACCACGATAAATACGTGTGTAAAAGTTGAAATCGATCATTGACGTGAAGTCATCTTAGGGGAGAGGTAATGTGGTGCCGGGGTCTCCACTCACTGATGAGGGCGGCTGAGGCCGAGGATGAGGAACGCGCCCCAGGCCCGTGGCCAGCCGCGGCCGCGGCGGCTAAGCCCGGCTCTTGTGCATGCGGGAGACTGGCTTTGCTGCTTTTCCCTGTACGAATAAGTTTGGAGAAATCGGTGCTAATTCGCGTCCCCCGAAAGGCCCCCGAGGGAGGGACAGGTGGGGAAGCGGAGGGAGGCGGGGGAGGACGAGCACGAGTGACCCGTCCGAGGACCGGAGCGGAGCGGGCGCTGGGCGGCCGGGTCCCGGGCTGTCTGCCGCGCTGTGCTCCATCGCCCGCAGCCCCTCCGGCTCCTTCGCCCTCCCCTCTCCTTGGCTCTCGATGCGAAGGCCGGTTTTGTGGGTCGCTGACGAGCTGCACAAAAAGCGACAAATGTCACCGCCTCTCCTGCGGTCAGTTATTGGACCAAAGTCCATAATTCGTCTTTTTCTTTTTTTTTTAGG
>NW_011893069.1:3948-5241 GCF_000151845.1 Pteropus vampyrus
CTCGGGCTGTGCTTTCTCTCTCCTAGCAGTCGACCCCGGGCGGGGAGGGTGAGGTCCGCAATGGCCCTCAATGTCAGGGCCTCCTCTCGGCCACCACAGAAGGTTCCAGGTCGAGGTCCAGAATAAGCATTCACGGAGAAGACGCCAGGGCTCAGGGCGGGGGCTCGTTGTGCGTCAGAATGGGCCAGGACGTTCGGAAAGCCACGTGTTGTGCCGGGAACGGCTTCTCGCCTGACAGGAGGGAAGGCGTCTTCGGTCTGCGTCTCCAGAGCAAAGGGGCAGAGGTGCGAGCAGGGCCACCCGCAGACGCCACGGTTCCAGGCACGGTCCCGAGAGAGGGGCCTTCCAGAAGCAGCTCGTGGGGTCCCACCGTTCCTGGGTTTGTGTGTTGGTGTTGTTGTTGTTTTTGCTTTTAATATAGATCGCGTGCATCTGAGGTGTGCAGAATGATGATCGATAAACACAGCGGACAGACGGCCGCAGTCAAGCCGGTGGCACGCCTCCCCGTCACATGGCCTGTCCCTCCCGCAGCGCGACAGAGCCCCTTAGAGACGGTCTTCGCAGGTTTCCAGCATGTGACACGGGACGGTTCACACTGTCACTGTGCTCTGCTGTAGCTCCGTACGTGCACCCGACATGCGGCTTCGTCCCCTTCCCCGCTCCCCCGGCCCTGACGCCCCCTCCTCCCCTGCTTTGGGGAGCCCACTGCGTAGATTCTGCGTCTGCGTGAGATCGCGCCGCTTCTTCCCTCCGGGTCTGGTTTCCGCCACTCGGCAGGACGACCTCCAGCTTCGCCCGCGTCGCCGCCGGGGCAGGATCCCCTCCTGTCAAGGACGGAGCGAGGCTGCGCCGCGAAGCCCACCGTCCCGCCCGCCGCTCGTTCGCGGGGCCCTCGGGTCGGCCCGCGTTTCCGGCCTCGTGCGTGAGGCCGCGACGAGCTCAGGCTGCAGCTGCCTCGTCGACGTCCCTGCCCCACGTCCTCTGCGTTCTCTCTCTCACGTGTTGAGCCGTGTCCCCCGAAAGAGGTTTGTGGGAGTCCTAGCTCCTCAGTACCTCAGAACGCAGAACTGTTTGGAAACAGGGTCTTCACAGGAGTAATCAAGGTAAAATGAGGGCGGTGGGGGGACCCTAACCCAATGTGACTAGTGTCTTTATAAAAAGAGGTAATTTGGACACAGAAAGGACAATGGGGTGGCACAGGGAGGAAGGCACTAACCATGGGGCCGATGCGTCTACAAGCCAGAGGCCACCAGAAACGAGCAGATAGGCGTGGAGCCCATGGCTCCCTCGCTC
>NW_011893069.1:5291-7554 GCF_000151845.1 Pteropus vampyrus
CGGGCCGGGATGCACATACAGACAGATGGACGTAGAGGTCGAGGCGTTTATTTCATCCACACGTACCCACCCCGACGCGCTAACTCTGCACGCTTCAGAAACGAAAGGCAGGCTCCCTGCGGTCAGAAAGTCCCCGGGCTAGTGAGGATGAGCCACGATCAAGGGGATTTCGACGCAAAGTGATGGCCGCCGTGATAGCAGTGACTGGACCAGGAGGTGACTGGGCGGAGGGTCCCCTCCCTCAGTGGGGAGGAAACACAGAGGATGAGGGTGGGGAGCCCAGGACCCGTGTGCCTGAGTTTGGGAGCCAGCGGGGATGCGGTGAGGAACGACAGTGGCCGGCAGACTGGGGGTGCCTGCCCCATCTGCTGCCTCCGTGTTTGTGGGCGCACACGTGTGCTACGTGGCGCTCGGCCCGTGGGGGAGCTTTCACAGTTCTCCTCCGGCAGACCACCCCAAGCCTTCTCCGGCCCCCCAGCCCAGCGGGGAGGCAGGAAAGGCCCCAGGCGCAGGTTACTGTGGCCTCCCCAGGGTGCAGGGCCCTGCGCTCGTGTGAGGTATGAGAATTTAGACGGGACGTGGGGAGGGCTCCTGGAGACACGTGGCCAGTGCCTGGAGGGGACTGCGGTCTTCCAGTGTCCGGTAAGGGACACGGCCATCGCAAGCTGCCACCCACCTCCTTGCTGCCACCGCCTCAGTGCAAGCCAGGCCGCCCGCCCCCAGCCCGTCCTGCTCCATCCAGCCGCCCTCTCCCGTGCCTCCTGCGCCTGGCGACGGCTCCCGCATCCCTCTCCCGCTCCTAACTGCCGACGCGCCGCGGGCACATCTTCCGAGCGCAGCCTGGGGCCGTTCTGGGCTGTGCTCGTGCCGGGGGGCAGACAGCGGTGCCTTCGAATCAGGATCCACAAGGCCGTGACAAGGTGCGTCTCCCTGGATGACACTCTGGGCACCTTCGGGCTGTTCCAGAGAACTCGGCAGACCCCCTCGGGCTGTGCTTTCTCTCTCCTAGCAGTCGACCCCGGGCGGGGAGGGTGAGGTCCGCAATGGCCCTCAATGTCAGGGCCTCCTCTCGGCCACCGCAGAAGGTTCCAGGTCGAGGTCCAGAATAAGCATTCACGGAGAAGACGCCAGGGCTCAGGGCGGGGGCTCGTTCTGCGTCAGAATGGGCCAGGACGTTCGGAAAGCCACGTGTTGTGCCGGGAACGGCTTCTCGCCTGACAGGAGGGAAGGCGTCTTCGGTCTGGGTCTCCAGAGCAAAGGTGCAGAGGTGCGAGCAGGGCCACCCGCAGACGCCACGGTTCCAGGCACGGTCCCGAGAGAGGGGCCTTCCAGAAGCAGCTCGTGGGGTCCCACCGTTCCTGGGTTTGTGTGTTGGTGTTGTTGTTGTTTTTGCTTTTAATATAGATCGCGTGCATCTGAGGTGTGCAGAATGATGATCGATAAACACAGCGGACAGACGGCCGCAGTCAAGCCGGTGGCACGCCTCCCCGTCACATGGCCTGTCCCTCCCGCAGCGCGACAGAGCCCCTTAGAGACGGTCTTCGCAGGTTTCCAGCATGCGACACGGGACGGTTCACACTGTCACTGTGCTCTGCGGTAGGTCCATACGTGCACCCGACATGCGGCTTCGTCCCCTTCCCCGCTCCCCCGGCCCTGACGCCCCCTCCTCCCCTGCTTTGGGGAGCCCACTGCGTAGATTCCGCGTCTGCGTGAGATCGCGCCGCTTCTTCCCTCCGGGTCTGGTTTCCGCCACTCGGCAGGACGACCTCCAGCTTCGCCCGCGTCGCCGCCGGGGCAGGATCCCCTCCTGTCAAGGACGGAGCGAGGTTGCGCCGCGAAGCCCACCGTCCCGCCCGCCGCTCGTTCGCGGGGCCCCTCGGGTCGGCCCGCGTTTCCGGCCTCGTGCGTGAGGCCGCGACGAGCTCAGGCTGCAGCTGCCTCGTCGACGTCCCTGTCCCACGTCCTCTGCGTTCTCTCTCTCACGTGTTGAGCTGTGTCCCCCGAATGAGGTTTGTGGGAGTCCTAGCTCCTCAGTACCTCGGAACGCAGAACCGTTTGGAAACAGAGTCTTCACAGGAGTAATCAAGGTAAAATGAGGGCGTCGGGGGGACCCTAACCCAATGTGACTAGTGTCTTTATAAAAAGAGGTAATTTGGACACAGAAAGGACAATGGGGTGGCATAGGGAGGAAGGCACTAACCATGGGGCCGATGCGTCTACAAGCCAGAGGCCACCAGAAACGAGCAGATAGGCGTGGAGCCCA
>NW_011893070.1:0-1544 GCF_000151845.1 Pteropus vampyrus
TTTTTAGATTTTATGTTTTAATTTCAACAATCATTTAAAAGTAGACTTTTCATGTTATTAAAAAAAAAAAAAACCTTTGAAGTGATAATTCTTAATGGAAGGATATGTTCATAGAATAAGCCTTTAATTTCTTAAGTCAGTGGTTCTCAAAATTTCAGGAAACAGTGCTACTAGTAACTCTGAAATTATGTATCGATAACAAATAATATAAGTGATAAATAACATAAGTGATAAAATGGCATTTATACACAGGCTAAAAATAGAGCCTATTTGTTATCTGGAGAGTAGATACTATCATTTGTTTTATTTTTAGTAAGATGTTATAGTATACAGTAAGAATATTTAAATGCTACTACATCGTATCAAGGAAAAATCACAGGTCACAAGTTAGTAGTATCTAAGGTAATTAAATGATGAGTCACAGGATGTTCCTGTGACTCAACTAACGGAATGATATTGAAAAGAGAAAGGTATGGTGCTGGATTCAGGGCTGTGTTTCAGTAGCCTTGTTGTAACATATTAGCGTCCCCCCACCCCTGGAAGTGTACCCTACTTCAGCACATCATAAAACTCCATGGGAGCAGGAGTTCGCCTCATTCTCCCAGTGCCTACAACAGTACCAAACCTGCAGAGACACTCAGCAAAACATTTCTGAAATAATGAACCTGCTGTTCTTTTAACTTATTTTACCTCTATCCTTATTTTCCCTATGTCTTTAATTTCTCAATTTTAAGTCTTGTATTTCTGTAAGCTATTCGAAGTCCTATGAATAAAGTATGATATTAGAAAACCAATATACTTTTAAAGAATTGGATGTAAGGGGATTCCCATGAGTGGCATATTTCCTTGACTTTGCCCTTGGAGAAGTGTCTCCGTTATTTTCTGCTCTGAGCACCACACTGATGACAGCTAATCCTGGGGGTTCCAACTCATGCCCCACTGATTAAACTATATTATTTCACTACTGAGCCGTCCAGTTAAACAGCAGAGAAAATGCATTTGAATTGCTCAATAAAATGGTACGCCCTCCAAAGAAATTTCAAAGTGCAGCAAATAGGAACTAAGGAGCTACTTTTTCCAGAGGTAACTGAACTGGACTTGCTAAACTCTCAGTTGCCCTGCGATGCACTTCCTCTCAGGCAGAGAGTGCTTTCTCTCCAGGGAGGAACCCTCATCGGCCAGCTGGGCCTGTGCAGAGGGTGTCCAAACCTTCCTCTTCCCTTTGCTGGGAAGACCTTTCCTAGTTCCTCTTCTACTGGGGGATTGGGAAGCACTGAGCTCTGACATTCCTCCTTGTCTCTTCACTTCCTTACCCACCAAATCAGTCTCTGACCAGACCACTAAGTGCCCTCAACACTTTTATTTCTGCCTAAACGTGAATGGAATCAATTTCCAATGGGGGTGGGGGGGGCGAGAGGGGACCACAGATTCTAACATTAGAAGGAAGAACTTAAAAGGTCCGACCTCCCACTTGATAAGAAAGGGGTCCTCGAACACTCTTCCTGAGTCGACTTTCCCCTTCTACTTAAATGCAGGTATCCCTG
>NW_011893070.1:3664-5715 GCF_000151845.1 Pteropus vampyrus
CCTTGAACCAGAGAGCCAAAGGGTACAACCCAATGAGTCCCTATATCAACACATGTTGACTTAAGTCGCATCCACTGTGGGCAAACAAGTGAGAATAAACATTCTCGGGGCCCTTCCCTCTCCCTAGCCACCCTTCCTCCTAGAGTTGCACCACTTCTTGCTATTAGTGGGTAAGAACTACCACCTGTGACAGGCATGTTACCTGTCATCTCTTTGACACCATTCCGCGAGGCTGGTATTGTTACCTTCATAATATGGATAAGAGAACTAAGGCTCAGACTAGTTAAGTCCAATCCAAGGTTACAACGTGAGGGGTGGGATTCAAATGCAGGCCTCTCTGACTCTAAAGTTCGTGCTGTGTTCTCCATGGCCATGTTGCATCCCTCACAACTTTGACACACCTAGGAGAATGGAACAAAAACCTGAGGCACCTCAACTTGATGATCCCTGTGTTCAGCAGTGGTCACTTCTGGCGAATTTCAGGACCCTTCCTTTAGACTTTGACCTTGAGAAGACCAGCTGCTCTCTCCTCTCTGACAGTTCTCCTTCCTAGAGAGACCAACAAGGTATTAAAGTACCCACCAGACTTTCAACAGCTTGAAGGGTCTCACATATAAGCTTTCAGCAGACTGGCAAGTTTAGGGGGCAGGTCAGGGCCTGCTACTCAAAGCAAGGGGATCTGGGATGCCGAGAGAGAAAAGTCACCCAAGTTCACTAAATGCAAAGTGGGGTGTCAGAGAGGCACAATGGACCTTTGTTGGTACCTAGCACCAGGTCTAGGTCTGCAGTGTGGTATTTATTAGGTGGGCTTCTTTGAAATCATGCCAATTATGCCAAGTAAATATTGGCATAAGAACACCCAAACCTGTCCTGAATTTTTATAAGAATTCAATACTTGAGCCAAAACTAAAGACAATGCTGAGAAGAAAAATCTCAAATTTTCTGGGAAATGACAAATTTGCTGTTTCTTTTATACATTCGGAATTAAAGAGGGAACGCCAGGAAGATTACATGAAGGTGGGAGAAAGTAAGGCAGGGATTGGGTCACAGGGTAGTCAACAAGATCACGTGCTCTCTTAAAGGTGGTTAGGCTTCTGAGAGGTCTGAAAAAGAGGCATTTCAAAGGTATGTTAACCTAGATGAATAAAAAAGTGAACAGGGCTTGCTTAATACAAATATAAACCTCTTACTGAAAAAGTTATATGCCTGGGGCATGACTACCCACCAAGACCTGCCCAGTTAGGAATTTATAATCAGATCATCCTGTGAGGTTACTTTCTGTTAGATTTATTACAACACCCCTTTTTTGTTCACAGAACCTATCTTTTCCAACTTTGAGTCTCACATTCAGTTCCAACCTGGTTTACTCAGATCAGCTGCTAAACCCTTGCTCTTTAAGGTATTACCTGGAAGTCTGTTAGAATGAGGCCTCACACCTGACCTGCTGAATTAGTAACTGCATGTCAGCAAGGTGTTCCAGGTGATTTGAACACATATTAAAGTTTAAAAAGCACTGTTCTAGAATCACCTAAGAGCTTTTTAAAAGTGTGAATTTCCAGGAACTAGAGTCCAGAGAAAGGGATGGAGGAGTAGAGGGAATCTCTCTACTAAAATATGTGTATTTTTAAAAACTAATATTCTTGTGGTCCCCTGTCCTCAAGAAAAATCAAGTCCTTTCTGGCTGGAATCAAAGAACTGTGTTTTGCCAACGGCTGTTCCTGAGACCAACAGACAGCTTCCTTCCTAAAGATATATTGATGACTTCATACAGGCCCTGTCTTATGCTGAGCTCCATATTGCAGTGAATGAATGAAACAATTCTGCTTAAAAAGGGTTTCCCCTCCACAGTATTCCCCATTCCCCAAATTTCTGCTCTCAGTTCATAGGGAGGTCTAGACTCCATATCAACAACAGGACTCCTTTATTTTCTTTTCTACTGATCCACTGCCTTAATCTGGTACAAACTAGGAAGGAAGAAAGGAAGGAAGGAAAGAAGGAAGAAAAGAAGGAAGAAAAGAAGGAAGGAAGGAAGGAAGGAAGGAAGGAAGGAA
>NW_011893070.1:7835-10009 GCF_000151845.1 Pteropus vampyrus
CATTGATCTATATATCTATTCTTATGCCAATACCACACTGTCTTAATTACTATAGCTTTGTAGAAAGTTTTAATAGTTGGTAAGTATGAGTCTTCCAACTTCATTGGTGCTCTTTTTCAAGAAAATTTTGATTATTCTGGGTCCCTTGTTGTAGTCTTTAGTATACAAGTCTGGCATTTCTTTTGTTAAATTTATTCAACATCTTTATTGAATATCTTCAAATTTGCTGATACTCTTTACTAATATTCTTTATTTGGTGAGACATCATTCTCATATTTTCATTCATTAGAATGCTTCCTTTTAGTTCTTTGAACATATTTCTAATACTTGAGTTAATATCTTTATCTAATAAGTCCAGCATCTGCGCTTCCTCGGGGACAGTTTCTATTGGTTGGGAGTTTTTCCTGTGCATGGACCACACAGTCCCATTTCTTTGTGTGCCTTGTAATTTTTGTTGAAAACTAAGCATTTAAAAGTTATAACGTGGCCATTCTGGACACCAGATTCCCTCCCAGGGTCTATTGCAGTTCCCATTGGTTGTTATTGTTTGTTGTTGTTGTTGCTACTGCTGTTTATTTACCGACTTTTCTGGATTAATTCTGTAAAGCCTATATTCTTCTTTACCATGTGTGGCCACTGAAGACTCTGCTCAGTTAGCTTAGTAGGCAGCTAATGAATAGACAGAGATTTCTTTAAATTCCTTGAACCAATAAGTCTCCTGACCTTTGCCAAATTCCTGTGTGTGTGTGTGTGTGTTTTGTGGCATGCCTTCGCTGATCAGATAGGCAGTTTTCAAGGCTGCTTTAGCCTTCATTTCCTGTTTGTACAGAGCCAGAAATGAGAGATTAGGGCTTTCTTGAGTCTTTCTTGGATATGTACATAGCTCTGTACATGCACATGTCCTTCTAGATTCCCAGGACTTTGTCAGAGTTTTTCAAAGGACCCAACCAACATTTTATTTCCCAGTTTTTTTTTTCATATTTTTTGCTCAGTTCCTTGGTAGTCCCAATTAAAACCACTGCCTCAGACAACTACTATGTTAAAAACAAACAAACAAACAAACTCACTATTTTTAACAAATACTCTAGCAATAAGGCTGTTTGCACCGAGAACATTCTGAGTCAGGTCAAATAACGACAAGCCCTGAGAATGAAGTTTTATAGGCAATTTCCAGATAGTGACAATTCCCTAGGCATAAAGCTTTTATAAAGAGCTCCAAACCCTTTCTGTCCCCTTCCACTGATTGCCAGTTTGCTGGTCTTCATGGCTACCATAGTTGCAAGGCTTTTGGTTTCTAGAGCTACCACAGAGGTAGGGTGAGGGGTAGTAGGAATAAGGCAAGTTGAAATGCCATAAGAGTCATTGTGTTTAATGAGATTCCACCATTTTTTTTTTTAAACAAATGCTCCTCAGATTGTTGCAAGCTTTTGGTTAATTTCTAGAGTTGAGGGAAAGTTTATTTTTGACCATTTTTGCTAGTATTCTCACTACTTTCCCGAAGGAGTTAAGTTTTTTAGAGGTCCTTATGCCACAATTCTGTTAATGCTTCTCTTGAAAAAAAAAAATTACGAATATTACTTTGATTCAATTCTACATTTTTTGTTTTATTTCTACTCACATAGTAGAATTATTTCTTCCTTCTTTTCTCCTTCATTGAGTAAATCATAAGAATCAGAGGAGAGATAGGAAAAATATGTTTTTCCGATTTTTTAGTAGTTTCCTTGTTCTATGATGCTATGGAGGAAAGTGTCAGGAGCAAGATGAACCGAAGCTGTTTCTTTTCAAAGAAATAAATACATTCAGATGCACAACGTTTCTAGTTCTATTCTAGTCACAAAACAAACTGGGATTGGAGACATGTTCGATTAAGGAAATTTGGAAATGGGTATGCAATATTCCAAGAAAAGTGGGCTTTTATGCCTGAGT
Organism: Pteropus vampyrus; assembly: GCF_000151845.1. Classification (NCBI taxonomy): domain Eukaryota; kingdom Metazoa; phylum Chordata; class Mammalia; order Chiroptera; family Pteropodidae; genus Pteropus; species Pteropus vampyrus. The sequence goes on from NW_011893070.1 coordinate 9,762, forward strand.
TGCCTGTAGAGAGAGGAGTGGAGATTCTAAATGGGTCAGGTATGTGATGATTATTCAACTCTGAATTTCACTTTGTCAGTCTTAAACCTTTCTCAACAGTTTTCTTTTAACAGCAGATACTGAGGTGGATGAGATGCAAAATAAATCCATGACCAATTCATTCCCATTCTTGAGCAAAACTGGAATTGATAAAGGATCACAGTGGCAAATTCCAGAAGCCAGTTAATTTAAGGGAGGGGTGAGAGGAG
>NW_011893071.1:0-1520 GCF_000151845.1 Pteropus vampyrus
ACCGCCGAGCTGTGCTGCCCTGAGCGTATTACCTGACAACTCGGAGCCTCGATTTCCTCCCCTGTAAAATGGGGTGGCAATCGTAGCCCCCTTCCAGCATAGCCATGAGACAGAAATGCGGCCTGATTCAAGGCACAGAGGAGGGGTTAATAACGGCATCTGCTCCTTCTGATGGAGCTGCTACCGCCCTCGGCGACAAACGGAAACAGGGTGAGCTCCGTAGCTCTGCGGCCCTTTGCTCTGTCAAGACGCATCTCAGGCTCTGAGAAAGGGAACTGGTACCTGAGATGCATAAAACAGGCTTTATTCACACAGAGACGAGCTGGCTGTCTGCAGGCTGCTCTCTGCGAACCCCAGGATCCTGGAGGTATTTTGTCATGTTCCCATCACGAAAAGGACAAGACACTCATGTCCGTGCCGTCTATTTATAATCACACGCCTGCTTCATCGGGTAAATTCCTGATCTTTCGTTTTGACTTGCTGTGGTAAGAACTGAATCCGCCACTCACAACGCGACACGTGCGGCAATCGGACAAACCCTCCACAGACTGGCTTCCATGACTGTCCGGCTTCATTTCTTCTGCCCACCCACAAGATGGGCTCGCACCACAGCAGGACTCGGCCCCCCCCTTCCACAGGACAAAGCAGGTGCACCCCTGGAAGCCAGCCTGAGCCTGAAGCCAGCGACACCCGACCCTCTAGGGAAGTGACGGGAACCACGCAAACACACCCCAGCCAGCCTACCGTCCCCTCACCGAGGTGGGGGTGACGTGGGCACCTCTCTAGCACCTCCCCCGTCCCCAGAGCGCGGGCAAGTTGGGGAAGGAAGGGACAGTAGCTTTGCCTCCGGCCACTAAAGTGTCTCAATTTTGCAAACATAAAAAAGCACGCCCAGCCCTGTGACTACACCGCCTGGTCCCCGCCGTGAGGGTCCCAGAGCCTGAGCCTGTGGCGAGTCACAGCGTGTAAGCAGGGTCGCCACGCTCCGGGCTGACGGAGTTTCTAGGATTCCCTCTGGTGAACCAAGTCTGCGCTGTTAACAGGCGGGAGATCCCAAAGTGACCGCAGGTCCCCATCCCACGCCCCTCGATGACCCTGTGACAGACGCCTAGAGGGGTCAGCCCAGGTGGGGAGACACAGCTGGCGACAACCCCCCAACTCCCACCCAACGTGGTGCCAAACTCCAGGGTCAACCCAGACGCTGTGCCTTGGTTGTGGGACCACCATGCCAGGCTTCGCCTGCCCCAGCTCAAAGCCCCTCTTCCCCTCGACGCCCCAGGCCTTGAACAGCTGGAGCCTGAACGGCCGCTGAGGGGACCATTCTGACTTGCTCATCACCTACACGGTGAAGTCCCAGCCCTCGAGGACCTGAGCCTGGCCGCCTCTTCTGCCAGCTAGAGAGGATAGAGATAAAACCAGCACAATACACCCCGCCATTGCCCGGAGGGAACCCCTTCCTCCCACCCACCCCCAAATTGTCAGAAATGTGATAAAACCACCAAAACCACTTCACGTCAGCT
>NW_011893071.1:2826-3804 GCF_000151845.1 Pteropus vampyrus
GGGGGCTGCTGAGTGGCTTATCCGAAACCCTGTGGACATCGCACCGGATGCAGGAGAAACCAGCTCCCTGCAGAGGGGCGGGGGGCTGACGTGGGGCCGACGTGGGGCCTGGCAGGGTGGCAGGGGCAGAAGGGGAGGTCGGGAGAAGCACAGCAGCAGGCAGGCCCCGGAATTCGGGGGAGCCGGGAGCCGTCAGGCCTGACCGATGAGAAACACGGCTTGGTCAAGCCCACCGTCACCGTCACCAGGGCCCCCAAGGGCCTGTCCTGCTGATGGGGTGGCCACCGAGAGGAGAAAGGGGAAAAGGAAGGTCCCCAATTGTTATCCAGACACAAGACATCTGAGTCTGGCTCACCACTGAGCGTCCCGGTCATTCCAAGTGCTTCGCAAACGCCCTCTCACGTGACCTCATCAGCATCTCCTCAAGGCGGGTCCGTCACTGCTTTCTCCCTGCGCCTCTCCTGGAACTGACCGTGGAACTTGTCCCTGGAGGGCCAGAGGGCCTGGGAGGTCCGTGCCCCGGGCCTCGCTGACTCTGCACGGAAGCCGCGGTGTCTCACGCTCCAGTTACGTCTGTCGTAAGGGAGTCTCGAGAATTTCTGGGGAATAAAAATTCCCCACCTCGCTGTGCGGTCACCCCGGGACTCCTTGGAGACGCTGGATAAACGTGTTTACTGCAATGCGGTGCAACTACCCGACGGCAGACAGCACCCGCCACCTTTCTCAAACTTGCCTGCCCGAGGGACCTTTCTGGGGAGAGAGCCTCACAGGATAAGGGATCCCAGGGGCACACCGTGGGGAAAGTTCAGGGCCCCTTCCCAGCGCTGGGGAGAGCGAGGTGAATCCCAGCACTCTGCCCCTGCGGCGCCCTCTCCCCAGTCAGGCTTCCCGTGCGGCGCCCCCAGGTCCCCGTCTCTACCCTTCACCAGGAAGGACCCCAGATCCAGCCGAGGTGCAGCCCCGGCCGAATCGCTCGGA
>NW_011893071.1:4976-7076 GCF_000151845.1 Pteropus vampyrus
CCACTGGAGGTCGCCTAACCCGGCCGGGGGCCAGGGGCCAGCCTCCTGAGGAGGTGACAGGTCCCTAACGCCTGGCACGTGAGTGACCACAACGCCATGTCACATCACGCTCACCAGAACGGTGATCATTAAAGAGACCGGCCAAGTTCTGCAGGAGAGCGGAGGGCCTGCAACGCCCCTGCGCCACGAGGCTGGGGGACCGTGTCTTGGCACCACCACCAAGACAGGGAGGCGGTTTCTGACCAAGATAAACATGTCTACTCCAGGACCCGGCAGCTCCGCTCCTGAGCGTGTGTCTTAAAAACAAAAAACAAAAAACAAAAAACAATGCATGTGGCCCACAAAAGCTGCGCACACACAGGTTCACGGAGGCTTTATTCAGAGTCGTCAAAACCCAGAAACAGCCGAGATGTCCCCGCACAGCGGAACGGACAAACGGACGGGCGCATCCGTCCGATGGGACACTTCTTGGCAACACGAAGGAATGAACGGTGGTGACAAGGACGGTGGTGACGCGGGAGAACAGGAATGCATCGGACAGACATCGCGCCGAGAGGAAAAAGCCAGACATAAAAATGTTTAAAAAGCGCACGTCATGTGTCTCTCTCAGAAACAGGCCAAACTAATCTACGGTGATAGAAATCAGGACGGGGTGACCTGAGGTGGAGGGCAGGGGTGTCCGTGGCTGGGAGGACCTCAAGGGAGCCCTAGGGTGCTAGAAAATTCTATGACTTGATCTCCTGCTTGGCGGTTATGTGGCTATACACATGGAGGTATACACTTTACAATTCATGCCTTTTACAATACGCAAATGACACCTCACTTTTTAAAATACATTAAAGTAGAAAAGGAATCTCGCTACACTGAGAAAAGGCTGGGCCCAGAGTCTGGGGCTTCAGAGGGACTTGACAATAACAGACGCCGGACATCGAGAGGGTTGGGGGCAAGCAGTGGAGACACAGAGGCTCCAGAGAACCCGCGGGGGCCAGTGGGGAGGGGGACCCGGAGGGGAGGCCAGCAGCCCTCGGACAGGACACCTGTGAGGCCAGAAGCACAGTGGCTTTGAAGGCACCCGGGCTATGGAGGTGCGGGCTTTGGGACTGATCGCAGCCTCCCCGGAAAATCCCGAACCACCCCAAACACATTCAACCCCAGAGCACCTGCTGTTCTTGGCTCACCCACCAACATTTCACGGAGCACACTTTGGGGAAGGAAAGTCTCCTTTGAGAACGATTGGGAAGACCAGGTGATGAAAACGGAAGACAGTGTTGACTGGGAAAGCAGCAGAATGGGCTCTGGGGGCAGCTGATCGACCATCGTCATCCAGCTCGGCCTCCTTCTTCCCAGGAAACCTGACCAAAGCTACAGTAAAGCGATTTGAGAGACGCAAACCCACAAGGACGCAGGGAAGGACAAAGGCAGCTGAACTGCGGCCACCAAATTTCAGAGGGGGACAAACTCTGACTGAGCAGAATGACTCGAGGACGCTGGGCCCCATTGGCGGCCACCGAGAAAGCCAGGGGCGGGGGAAGAGCTTATTTACACGGAGAAATCTCCCCGAGTTCCCTCTGGAACTGGGGCAAAGAGGCCGCCGCAACGAGGAGCACTAGGCGAAAGCTCTTCGGAGGCAGGCGAAGCCCCCAACCCCTTTCCCAAGCCCCCCTCCACTGGGACGACACCCCCATCTTGGAGGAAGAATAGAAGTTTATTCTCCGAAGAAGGTTTGCAGAGGGTCTGTGAACTGAGGAAGCCGGCACAGTTGAGGGCTCGGGTACCTTGCCAAAATCTGGGTGACAGATTAAGTGACGCTTTGCGTCCTTCCCCTTCCAGCTCCCAGGACTCCAGCGATTAGACTCGCCCTCCTGTGGGGCCGGATGCATCCCAGGGGGAGAGGGCTAAGAATTCCGGCATCAGGAGATGCTCGAAGAAGCAGCCCAGGTCATCCCACAATGAAGCATATGGTGCCCAAGCTCTGCTCCTGAACTTCTAACGAGCTCTGCGGCCCCCCGTTCAGCCGCGAGTTGACATCCAAGGGCTACCAGACACCTGTGAACGAACAGCCTCTTAACATGGGAGGTGGAGACCCAAACAAGCAGCGTG
>NW_011893072.1:0-4878 GCF_000151845.1 Pteropus vampyrus
TTTGTTGATTCTCCTTCTCTGCTTTGCAGGCAGCCCGGTGGGCTGGATTTCTGGTACTTTCTCTGAGCGTCTCCATTCTCACCACAGGGCTTGGGGCCAGAGATGCTTAGGCTCCATATCTGGAATTCTGCCTAATTTGTCCCCTTCTCCCGAACCTGCCAGCTCATCTCTCAGCAGAGAACCAGACCCTGGGGTTCCCTAAGCCTCGCTGTACCCAGGTGCAGAAGGGGGTTAATCACAACATCTCTATCAAGGAATCGATAAAAGGGTGAAACAAAATGTCCTAATGGTGAACGTTTTGTAGTATTTACTCTGTGCCAGGCTCTCTTCTAAGCGCTTTACTCATATTAACTCATCGAATTCCTGCAACAACCCTACATGAGAGAGGAGTATTTTTAGCCACATTTCATCTATTCTAAGAGGCACATTTTCTTTCCACGTTTCAACACCTCTGAAACTGGGGCACGTAATTGAAACAGGTTATAGTTTAATCAGTCGAGTTTTCTTTCTTAGTCGCACAGAGAAATCGTGATGCATCTGGAAATGAAAGTTGTCTTAGATTAGACGAAATGTGGGAAGCCTGTTTTGCAGATGAGGAAACTGAGGCACAGAGAAGAACTGATTTCCTCGAGGCCACAAGCCTAGTTAAGTGGCAGAGGTGGGGTTTGAACCCACAGAGTTTGCTGAAGAATCTGCTCTTTTAATCGCTACAGTAGGATATGAGCAAAGCACCCTGTATGGTTCCTGGCTGTTTTAGGGTCTGTGCAAATTAGGGGAGCTCCTTTCTGTCCTGTTTTTAATGACAGTGAGTTAGAAACCTCAGGTACCAGGAGACAGAGCTTGTATAAGGGGTTCCACAACTTTACAGTTTTTTGCCAAATCCCATTTCTGCATTTCCATTCTAGAATATGGAGGGGGTGTTCTAAGTGGCCTCTTCTTTCGACCTTTCCAAGGAAGAAAATGTGGGTCCTTGATATCCATATGTGCCCAGCTCCCTCCCTTCCCTGGAGCTAATCCCATTAGACTTCTCTTTTGCTTCCTTGGGAAACAAAAAGAGAAAGAGCTCCCTAACAGATTAGGGAGCCGGAGCCCCACAGAGGCTTTCCTCAAGAGAAGATGTTCTAGCACTGGATTTGCATATATTATTCATATTCCTTCCTTCAGGAAAAAACAACGTAAAGACTTTGTCGTACTAGGCAGTTGTACTAGGCAGGGTGCCATCGTAACATGAGTGATGATCTCGCAACTTTCCTCCCTTTGAGAAGGAAAGTGGCTAGTTTCAGAAGACTTCAGGACCCATTGGGAGGTTTTCCTCAAGTGTCGCCGTTAGACTAGTGCGTGGTGGATTCATAGTAAGTGGCATTGCCATGCAGCCAAGTGTGGCCTCACCCTCATCCCCGGAAAGTCCAGACTATTTCCCCAGAATGATTCTCATTGGACAGTTACCTGGTTACCTGGCTGCCTGCCTTTTTTTTTTTTTTATATGTCACTTTTCTCCCTTCCCAAACAAACATAAAAACTATTTGAAGCCAGCGATTGTGCCTCGTACCTTCTTTTTGTATCCCGCATGGTGCATGCTAAGCGCTATCACCGCTTGATTAGCATGGCGAGGCAGAGAGGGCTTGAACTCTGGAGCCAGACAGACTGGAGTTCAAATCCCTGCTCTCTTCCTTGGGGGCTGGATGTCCCTGGGTTAGGGACCTGTCCTCACTGAACCTCTGTGTTGTCACCTAGCTCATGAGGAGGTAACAGTTCATACCGTGAAGTATTGCAGAAGGTGTTGAAATAGCACACACAAAGACTTTTGCTCAGAACCTGGCACGTGGTGAATACTCAGTTAGGCCAACTGTCACCATTGTTATTACTACCACTGCAAATGTCACTGGTTTGATTTTTCACCTGAAATCAATCCTAATCTTTACATATTTTCTTGCAGCTCGTCACTGTTGAGCTAGCTTGGTTTAGATTAATCGGCACTTTATGGTAGCTCAACAAGTTGAAATTTCTAAAGGCGCGATCCTGCAGATGTGAACCAGGGGCCACTCTGAGGGGTCCCTTATTTCCTAGAAAGTCAGGCGGGGACAGCAGGATTTCAGAGTCTTTTGTGCCTGAGGCCTTAGTTAACTTAACAGTTCTCTGGAAGCTTCTCTCTTTCTGACCTTCCCGAGTGCCACCTACCCTCGTCCAAAGAAAGAGATATTTCAACCTCTCTATCTTCCTCTGCTTTCTTCATCTCTCTGTCCCACAGTGGAAAACGCTATTGCTTTTACTTGGATTCATGGCTTCTTCCCTTCTCAAGTCTGATACACACACACACACACACACACGCACACACACGCACACACACGAGTCTGAATCAGCTGTCCCTCTCTGAGTTCCCACAACACCCAATGATACTTCCCCAGCTCTCATTAAACACCCTGCACTATAATGATCTGTTTCTTATTTCCTTTATTCCCCATGCCAAACGTACGCACTACAGATTGTGAAATTTTTAAAGGCAAGTCTCTTCTGTTATAAGAGCATGTGTTTAGCACAAAACAGCGGTTCGATAAGTGTTTGCTAAATGAATGAAATCACAATATAACTGAAATCTAGGGAGTGCTTCCTGGATGTCAGGAGCTGTTCTAGAAGCTTCGAGGGTATCAGTTAATGCTCACAGTAATCCCCTGAGAAGTCACCATGATCGCTCCCTTTTACAGCTGGTAACACCAAAGCGGAGAAGTTCTGCAACTTGCCCAAAGTCACAGAGCTACTAAGGAGCAGATCCAGGGTTCAAACCCAGACTCTTCGGGTCCATTGCCCATGCTTTTACACTCACCTCTGCTTCTGAAACAGCCACCTTGCTCCTCATTCTTTTTCTCATTCTCCTTCCCCCGCTCCGCCCCCCCCACTGCACCCCACACTGCTATGTAGTCCCAGAGGGGGCTGCTCGGGATGGAACCCACTTCTGTGTAGCATTTTGAGGTGGAAAGAGCACATGAAGACTGCGTCTTGCAGAATGAGCTCACTAAAAGAACTGAGCAATGAGGAGTGCATGAAGATGTGTCTGTCCTTAGAAAACAGAAGCTCTGGAACACATTGGACTCCGATGTAAGCACAGCGGAGTTTTAAGCTCACTTTTGTGCACTGACTTCTCCCGAGGTCCTCATTCCTGGAGCAGGACTCCAGGTAGACCACAGTGGGCCGGTGTGGCCTTTGACCCTCTCTCCCACTGTTCACCTACCTTGGCCAATCACTGGTAATACAGGGATTTGTAGATACAATAACAAAGACACACTTAACAAGGACAGAACTGGCCTACCCAATTATGACCATTTTAAAACAGAAACACTTGACTCTGGTCGTTAAATATATAGTGATGATTTTTCTTTATCTTTCAAATCAACGACAGTATTCCATGTCACATATACACATTACCAAGTGTTAGCATCATGTGAAACAATCCCCATATTTTACTTCATTTAGTCCTCACACGATTTCTTCCTAGTTGATGTACCTGTCCTTACAAGGAAATAAAGGCTCAGCGATGCTGAACAACCTGTCTAATGTCAATAACCAGTGAGTAGCAAAGTCAGGCTTCAAAACCCAAAGTTCAGCACCCTGCAGCCTCTCTGTAAGGGAGAGGATGTGCACATACTTTGAGCCCAGCTGATCTCTGAAAATAATTTCTGCAATGGCCAACCTACAATTTATCTTCATTTTTTCCTGGTGTTCTACAGTGTCACTGCCTATTTATCCCATCATTTTGGAATTACTGGCTAATAGGATGGCCTAACTCACTGTCTGGCTGCTGTTTTCATTCTTTATGAGAAGCCAGCCATTGATAGCAATAGGGATGTGTCTCGACAATATAATTACATCATGACTCTTCTCTCTTCCCCTGTCCCTGGTTGGTCCAGAGGCTAATTCCTATGTCACTTGGTCTTGAAAACGTGATTGGTTTTGGCAGAGTGGGGAGACTTACCTGTGTTAGAAGTTCTGAGGCATAAAAGGAACAGAGGGCCCTCGAGTTGGGGGAACTCTGCATCTTCTTGGTGGCCGGTACCTTGGTCATCTTAGAAATCCTTCAGGGCTTAGCCTTGCCCCCAAGGGAAGGGTTTTTCCAGTCACTGGGGTATAGAGTTTCAACAATTTCACCCTGACTCCCAAGTGCTAATTACACAGGCTCCAAAGAGGTTTCTGACCCAGGAATAATGAAAAGCAAATCATCTGAGTTCTCACCAACAGGATAAAGAAGTCCAGACAGGGTAGATAAAGAAAGCCTGGAATTATTCACATTTTTAGAAAGTTAAAACTTTTATGAGCTTTCCCTCTTTTTAAAACAGAGTATCTTTCTCTCCCATAAACAAAAATAAAATATGAATTAAAAAAATAAAACTCCACTGATAAAATCTGAGGGGGGCTCATGGAGGGGTCTCCAGGTCCCCATTTTAAGGCAGACCCAACTAACGGCTCAGGTTCCCACTGCAAAGGAGAGAAAGGCAGCAAACTGCCAGGCTGGGCTAACTAGGTTGCCTGGCAACGAGACGCCGTAGCGGGCTTCCTCATTGGCTGGGATTGGTAGGGGCGGGGTTGCAAGCTCTCACAGGCTCCTGGGATGATGGCGGGAGCAGGCAGCTGGCCAAGGAGCCACATTCTCCAAACTGTTTTCTCCTCTAAGGCCTGAGGACTTCGACCCTTTCTCTCTGTCTCACTATAACAGACTGTGCTCTGTTTTAAACTCTGCTCTGTCCTGCCACTAACCGACTAGGGATTTCTTGTGTCGGGGGTTGGGTAGCTCAGTGTGTGCCTTCAGTCCCGCAATTACCTTAACCTGAGATGCCTATTTCTTGTCTTTTTCCACCTGACAAACTCCTACTCATCCTTCAAAGCCTA
>NW_011893072.1:7373-7714 GCF_000151845.1 Pteropus vampyrus
CTGCCAGATATTCCTATGGATTTCCAAGTAGCTCACAATTTCTTGTTCAGTACACACTTTAGCCTGCTCCTTACCTGTGTGGGTAGAACTGTGACACCCCCCCCCCAAAAAAAATATATGCTCAAATCCTCAACCCCTGTGCCTGTGAATGTGACCTTATTTGGGAGAAGAGTCTTTGCAGATATAATCAAGTTACAACGAAGTTATACCGGATTAGGATGTGTCCTCATCTCATGACCTCTGTCTCTATAAGAGTGAAATTTGGAAATAGAGACAGAAGACACCCAAGGAGAATGCCATGTGACAACAGAGGCAGGGATTGGGGTGATGCATCTACATGC
>NW_011893073.1:0-352 GCF_000151845.1 Pteropus vampyrus
GCCGCCCCCCACCAGTCCCCTGCCTGGACTCTGCTCTGGGTTCACTTATTCTGGACACTTCGCAGAATCGCTGTCATAGCGTGTGGCCTCTCGTGCCTCACTTCTGTCACCGAGCGTGCCCGTCTTCAAGTCCCTTGGGCCAGCACGTGTCAGATTCATGCCTCTGTGAGGTCCTGCCGAGGTCTGTCCATCTCTCGTCTGCTGACGGACGCTTGGTGGTTTCCTCTTTGCGACCTTTGTGGGCAGCGCTGCTGGGGACACTTGCGTGTGACTGTGTGGGGCCACTGCCCGGAGTCCCTCCCCTTCCCGGGTCTTCGGTCCAGCTGTGCGCGGTCGCCGTGGGGCCTGCCCA
>NW_011893073.1:402-1471 GCF_000151845.1 Pteropus vampyrus
TTCACTCATTCTGGACACTTCGCAGAATCGCTGTCATAGCGTGTGGCCTCTCGTGCCTCACTTCTGTCACCGAGCGTGCCCATCTTCAAGTCCCTTGGGCCAGCACGTGTCAGATTCATGCCTCTGTGAGGTCCTGCCGAGGTCTGTCCATCTCTTGTCTGCTGACGGACGCTTGGTGGTTTCCTCTTTGCGACCTTTGTGGGCAGCGCTGCTGGGGACACTTGCGTGTGACTGTATGAGGCCACTGCCCGGAGTCCCTCCCCTTCCCGGGTCTTCCGTCCAGCTGTGCGCGGTCGCCGTGGGGCCTGCCCAGGGTGGTCACGAGCTGCAGGAGCAGATCACCCAGGATGACACCCAGGATGCGAGTCACTTTCCGACTGAGCTCGTGCCCAGCTGGCCAGCGGGCTGCGGCGGGGCGGGCTCCAGTCCCCGGGGACAAAGCCACACCTGGGAAACGGCGGTGGTCACCCAAGCAAGGTCACGTCTGTGCCACCAAACATGGTCACGTCTGTGCCACCAAACCTGCGTGGGGCGGACAGCGCTCTTGGGCAGGAGACCAGGAGCCTCGTCAGCCCGGGAACCGTGCAGTGGCTCCCACAAGCTGCAGCCTCTGATCCTGACCCCAGCGGTCTGAGGGCCGGCGTGCCACCGAGTTTGAAGGCCACCCTGCCCATCACCCCGTGGGCCCAGGGCTGGGGACCAGGCCATGCCTCTGCCCTTCGTCCACACAGGGGGTGATGACGATGGCACCCGCAGGGGACAGCCAAGCAGGCTGTGACGTCGCCAAGACTGTCCTCCCCGTGCACCGTGACTTGGGACGGTCCCCGGTGACGGAGCATCTGGATCTGGCAGCTCAGGTGTTCCCCAGGTTCGTGTCATCCTCGAGGATGGGATCCCTTTCTCTGTCCTCTTTCTGGGGGCTCAGCAGCTGGACGAGGGTGGTGGGGGTACCGGGGCCTGAGAGGGAGGGAGAGGAGCCTTGGCCTGGGGCCAGGTGCGGGCGGGCCCAGCGTCCTCTCCCTGTTCCCTGGGGGCCGGCCCCTCTCAGAGCTCAGGGTCTGCCCCCTCT
>NW_011893073.1:2820-6341 GCF_000151845.1 Pteropus vampyrus
CTTCGTGCTGCATCTCAGCCTCCAGCCAGAGCGTGAAAGTCACCACGTGAAGAAATCTCGTCAGCTGATTTCAAACGAGAGCAGAGACGCGCCCACGAGCCGAGCGGAGACGGGCGGGTGGACCCCGGCCCCACGGCACGGCCCGCCCCAGCCTCAGACTTCATGTCCAGGGGCCACGAATTCACACTGATGTTCTCGGTGGCTCTGGGGTGTCCCCGGGCTGTCACGTCCCTGCCACACGAGAGGTGAGGATCCAGAAGCGGGGATCTGATCCCCCGATCCGCCCATTTGAAGGAGAGAAAAGGACCTGCTCCCCAGAGCCACATCACCAGCTGCCTGACTTATGGCAGTGACCCCCCCAGGAGGACGCCACACAGGGTCCCGGGGCCCCGGGGCACCCACAGCCCTGCTGGCTGTCCCCGTGAGCACCGCGACCCGCCGGGAGCCGGACGGCGCTCTGCGCCCTCTGCGATCTGCCGCGCCGGGTAAAACCTCGCATTTCCCAGACGCTTTTCCAGCAGGGCTCGGTGTCCGTGCTGTGCTTTGAGACATCTAAGCAGCGGCAGTTTATGGCCTCAGATTTTTACGGTTTGCCAGACCAGAGCCTCCGCTGGCGCTGGCCAGACCGGTGTTTGAAGTTCAGGAAAAACGCCATCGTGCCACGGCGGGCGAGAACGGCCCGTGAAGAAAGCGCCCCGATCGCCCCAAGCTGTTCCACGTCCCGCTCTGGACAGAAACCCGCTCTGCTCTCGGGCGCGGAGTCAAAACACACAGAATCGGGATATTTTTAGACGCGCACATTTGGAGTGAGCGGGCCGGCTGCAGCACTCACAGACGCCTGGCGGGGGTGGGCGTGCCTGCACCTCCTCGTCCCGACCGTGCCATGTGCCCCGCTCCCCCGGCCGCGGGACCTCGGACGCAGGCTCCCCGGTGCAGTGACCATCGCCCACCTGCTTCCCGGAGCGTGCGGGGCCCTGGAGTGTGCACGCACACGCGTGTATGTGTGAGCGGTGTGTGCAGGTGCATGCACGGCCCGGACTGTGTTCTGGGAGGTGTGTGGGGGTTAGGGGGGGCCCGTCCTCTGCTGGCCTGCTGGGCAGGGTGAGGTGGGGCCCAGCCGGATGCTCCCTGCTTGGCGCCGGCTTTGCAGAGCGGTGGGGGAGATGGACTGTGCTTATTCACACGCGGGACAAGCACGCGTGAAAGTCCTCGGGAGCGTAAGTGCGGCCCGTGAGCTGTCTTCATGGCACCGCTGACGTTTTAATTGCTGCAGAATCACCTTGCGGGGATGGGAGGTGGACACGGAAGGTGCCCGGCGTCTTGGCCGCCTCTCATGCAGCAGCGGGAGAATCCCAGCGAAGGCCCTCCCCGCGGGCTGGACAGTGCTCAGAGCAGGTGTCCGCGCTGCAAGCAGGTATTCCTAGGACCTCCCGTGCCGGCTCCCGTCCACCCAGGACCCCGCTCTGAGCCCCCGGCCAGCCAGCATCTGTCTTCCCAATCCTGGAAAGGCCTGGAACATCACTGAGAGCTGGTGGGGTCAGCCTTTCAATCCCGCCAAGGTGGCTTGGGGCAGCCCCCGGCTGGCCTGGACAGACCGCGTGTGTGTCATGGCCATCTGCCCTTCATGTGGTTGGCCGCTGGCGGTGGGTCAAGGTGTGAGCCCTGTCCCCAAACCCGAGCAGGGTTGGCCACAAGAAGAGGCGGGGGCGGTCCAAGGGCTGAGCCGGGTGCCCAGGGAGCGTCTGCAGTGGGCACCGAAGGGGACCTCCACGGGGTGTGGGGACCCAGAAGTAGGACTGCCAGTTAAATTCACATTCACAGACACGACCCGTAGCCGAGGGCATAGGGCCCTGGGTCGTCACCGGGAATGTTACAGACGGGGCGGCTCACAGGGCAGAACCCTCTGGCTCACGCCCCGGAGGCGGGAGCTGGGCCCACATGTGGGCGGCTGGCTCCTCCCGCAGCCTCTCTCCGGGGCGTGTGGACGGTTGTCCTCCCCCGGTGTCTGCACACGTGACTCTGTGGCCTCACTGCTTTCTCATGAAGACACCAGCCAGGCCGGACCAGGGCACCCCGCGGCCTCACTTTGGTTTGATTGCTGCTGTGAAGACCCTGTCTCCTCACACAGTCATATCTGAGCTCTTCGGGGCCAGGAGTCTCACATATCTTTTTTGGGGACATAGTTCACCCTATAACAGAATGGCCTGTGCAATATTCGGGACATACTTAGCCTAAAAGGGGACTCCTTGCTTATCTAAAATCCAAGTATCGCTGAGCACGCTGTGCTTTCCTGGCCGCCCTGTCCCCAGAGCTCCTGTCCAGGCCCCTTTTCCTCGTTCCAGAGGCGGCCCGGCCAGGACGCAGACGGCGGCAGCGGGTGAGGCTCGGGCAGAACCCGGAACGGGCGAGGCTGCCGCAGGCCCCCGGGGTGGGGGTGCTGGCGCCCGTTCGTCCAGGAGGAGCTGCAGCCGAGGAGTAAGAAGTGGGTCGGCAGGACCATGCTTAACTACGCGCACACGCATGTGCACACGCATGCACACGCACCCACACACACACTCGCACGCACACTCACTCTCACCCACACTCACACACTCGCAAGCGCACTCACTCTCACCCACGCACACGTGCACTCACCCACACTCACACACTCGCACGTGCACTCACACACACACTTGCACATGCACAAACACTCACACACTCACACGTGCACTCACATTCACACACATGCACATGCACCCACACACACACTCGCATGCGCACTCACTCACCCACGCACACGTGCACTCACCCACACTCACAGGCACGTGCTCACAATCACATGCACACGCACACACACACACACACAAGCTCACACAATACTAATAGGCAAACTCACACTTGTACATACACATTTACACGATCACACACACTCACATACACACACGCACACACACATACACACTGAAACACATGCACATACTCACATGCACACTCACACTTTTGTATACCTGCACACATCCACACACATACATGCACTCTCGCACACACACACTCTCACACACATGGACACATGCACACACTTGCACAGGCATGCCCACAAACTAACAATGTATACTCATAATCACACTTGTGCACACATGTGCACACATTCACACTTACACACACATGCACATGTGGACATACGCACACAGACACATTCACATGCACACTCACACTCACACACACTCACTCGCACACGCACTCACACACATTCACACTCACACTTGCACACGCACACTCATTCACTCTTGCGCACACATGCATACACACTCACACTTTCACCCACTTATGCACACTTGCACACACATGCAGACACATGCACCTGCACACACACACACGTGCACGCACACTCACACATGCGCACGCACTTGCTTCTCGGAGTGTGGACTGGCTCCGTGCCCACCTGCCGGGATCCGGAAGCTGCGGGAGGGGCGTCCCCAGGGCGCGAACAGGCTGCTCTGAGCCCTGGGGAGCCACGGCCACGCAGGTCGGACTCCGGGTGG
>NW_011893074.1:0-2196 GCF_000151845.1 Pteropus vampyrus
TCCTCTCTCTCTCTCTCTCCCCTTTCTTTCTCTCTCTTCTCCACCCCTCCCTCCCTCCGTCCCTTTTCTTTTCGTTCCTTCCCTCCCTCCTTCCTTCCTTCCTTCCTTCCTTCCTTCCTTCCTTCCTTCCTTCCTTCCTTCCTTCCTTCCTTCTTTCCTTCCCTCCTTCCTTCCTTCCCTCCTTCCTTCCTTCCCTTTCTTATTGGATATGAATGGGAAATTCAATAGGACTTTGGTAACTTGTATTAAAAGATGTTTGTATATACAGTAACACTGTTTTTGTTCAGTGGGGAGATAAAATGCAATGAATCTCACATATCCTTCTGGAATGCTACCAAAATGTTAACTAGACTTGCAGAAGAGAAAATCAGACTGTGTGGAACAAAAATTAAGAACTTTAAACATAAGATATATTGCAGTGATTCTCAACATAGGCTGTAATACTCACCTGGAAAGCTTTAAAAAATACAGACACTCAGGGCCCACTCACTAGAGATGCTGACTCGATTATCCTGGGGTAGGGCCCAGGCACAAATATTTTTTTAACAAGCTCCTCAGATATTTCCAGTTTGCAGGCAGTGTTGAGAACAACTGGTGAGTGGGACAGAACCTTCAGAGCCCAGTCGTTGCTTTAGTACCAGCAACTGCTGACTACTTACGAGGCTTCCAACAAGTCCTTCCATCTTTCAGTTTCTTTGTGGTTTCATCCATCATATACAGTTGTCATAACGATTAATTAAATCAGAAGTGCAACTACCTTAATAAGCACAAAATACTAGAAAAATATAAAATAAAAATGAAATGAGAAAAGGACCTCTGTAATGGAAGAATCTTGAGGCCTATTATAGATTCCGACACGAGTTTATACCCAGGATATTTGTCTGGCATCAAGCATATCCTTTTGTACTTCTTACCCCATTTCCTTACCTGTAAAATGGAAACAATGCATTCAGCCTATAGCAGGAAGAAGAGGGAGACAGATACCAATTTACAGAAGTGCGAGGATTGAAAAACGATGTATTTAATGTACAATTTCAATTCATTCTGTTCTGGTTTGGTTTTGTTCCCTTTCTTCCAAAGTCCCTCCGAGGATCAACTGAGTTAACTTATGCGAGAGCATATGGTAAGTACACAGCAATCCTCCTCACCTGAGGTCTCACTTTCAGTGGTTTCAGTTACCCGTGGTCAACCATGGTTTGAAAATATTAAGTGGAAAATTCCAGAAATAGACAATTTATAAATTTTAAATTGCGAGGCATTCTGAGTAGCATGATGAAATTTCGTCATCCACCCGGTACATGAATCACCCCCTGGTCCAGAGTGTCCATGTTGTATACACGCCCTGCCCACTAGTCACTTAGTAGCTGTCTCGGTGATCAGATAGATTATTGCGGTCTTGTAGTACCTGTGTTCAAATAAACCTTATTTTACTTAAAAATGGCCCCAAAACACAAGGGTAGTGAAGTTGGCAATTAAAATATGCCAAAGAGAAGCCATAAAGTGCTTCCTTTAAGTGAAAAAGTATGTATATGAAAAAACAGTATATATAGGATTTGGTAGTATCTGAGATTTCAGGCATCCACTGGGGTCTTGGAATGTATCCCCCACAGATAAGTGGGAAGTACTGTAATTTATTATCATTATGCTGTTATTATTGTTTTTTTATTGTGTCTCAATTTCTTCAACTGTAAAATGAGAGTACTGAAACTAAAGTAGTCTAAAAAAGTCCTCCAAATACTACAAAAATCAGTGTTAGTAAAAGAAGGTGAGAACTGTGCACTTTTTATTCATTAGATTCATTCCCCCCCATCTTCTGTGTGTGTGTGTGTGTGTGTGTGTGCGCGTCGCGCGCACGTGCGCACGCACATGTGTGAGTTTCAGAGCATCAATGGAAAGAAGGTTCCTGAGCTGGCTTAGCCTAGTGTTCATCACACTCCATTACTGCATTCCTCTGGGAGAACCCACAGGAGAATTTTGAAGAGTTCACAGACAAGAATCCATTTCCATTCTAGAAACATAGGTGCACCTTGAGTTGAACTGGTTTTAACTCATGGTGTTAGGCGCTGAGAGCTAACTTTGTTTCAAGCCAGAAGGCTAAAGGAGCAAATCCACTGTCTACACGAGGCTTTCCAGACAAGCCCCCGAGGCCCAACTCATAATGCTATCCTGTCTGACTCACTTAGAAACAGAGCTGCC
>NW_011893074.1:7361-8181 GCF_000151845.1 Pteropus vampyrus
CCAGCACTCTGTGCTACTGTTCCGGGACCTCCTTCGCCTAAGAGCTTCCATGTGTGGTGCTCTTACTGTGTTGAGCCAGGCACTGAGCTAAACCTAGTACTCCTTACAACAACGTAATAGGATAGAGAGTATTTTATTCGTATGATACAGGTGAGGAAACTATAGCACAGAGAAAGCATCTTCACAAGAACAGTATTTTTAAGAGTTAGGGCTGGGATTTCATCATGGACCCCCAGATTCCAGAGCCTGCACATTACTCATCGTACCATTCTTGTAGCCAATGATTAGTTCAAAGCACAAGGAAACATAGGCATCAGGACACCTGGGTTTTAATCCCTGCTAGGTTTTTTTTTTTTTTTAATCAAGCTAGAGAACCTTGTCTTGGTCACTGAGACTCAGTTCCCCACTTATAAAAGTGGGGGGAGCTTAATCCTGGTGCTCACTGTGGTCCCTTCTGATTGATATTTTGTTAATTCTATCACGTGTCAAACTGTTACAAATTCAGTAGGAAAGGGAACCACTGTATATTTCTGACAGCCAAAAAACTATTTGAAAAAGTGATCGAAAAAGAAAAAGGCCACACACAAAAGAAGTGACCAGGACTGCCCACCACCTGCTAGGAACCCAAATGACCCTTCGAATCAGTCTATTTTAAAAGAATTCATTCACCTTCTCTTTTTAAACCAGTTCGTTATGGAAATAGTTTATAAAATTACCGTTCATCCTTTGTTAGGCCCTCTTGGGTTTTCACCCTTTACTTCTTTGGCCAGTTAGATAGTTACTTTCCAGAGCTGCTCAGGGGCATCCTCAAGAGCCTGAA
>NW_011893074.1:10221-12498 GCF_000151845.1 Pteropus vampyrus
AAGTTCAGAAAACTTGGGATTTTCCTGTTAAGGCAGACTGTAGTTTCTTTACATTATTATAACCATGTATTTTATATCTAGTTAAACATGGCAACCAACCAACCAACCAACCAACCAACCAAACGAACAACAAAAAATCCAACCAACCAACCAACCAACCAACCAACCAACCAAAAGCCCTCCTTCAAAATTTAACATGGTTTTGGAAGTATTGTCTTGGCTAAAGGCAGTGAAATCAAACTGCAAATTGAAAGTGCAAATATGCCATTTTTCCAAACTGAATTCAACAAAAGTGCTTATGTCATGGAAAGAAAGGATGGCGGTGAGGATCTACGGACCACTAAAGCACCCGCCGCAGATGCCTGGTGATCCCTGCTGCTGTGGGACATTCACTTGAACCAAGAGGGTTGACATGGGGGAAAAAGAGTTTAGGAATAAATGGAAGTGCACTTGTAGCTTTATACTGAGAAAGTGGAAAGGGGTTCCGCCATTTGAGTAGAAATAACCACTTTCTAATATGCCTTGGAAGCTCAAGAGAAAAGAACCCTTCAGGGAAGAATTCTTTGAGGGCTACTCTGGGGAAACCTGTTTTGAATACAAAGTGGAAGGACAACTACGACAACAACATCGGTGTAAAGGAGATTGAGTAGACTAACAGGAAATAATATTCATAGGAAATCATTCATTTTAAGTCACCTTATTCTTTTGGTTGCATTGTATTTGTTATGTTTATGGTTTGCCATGTTTGATTTTCTGATACTGAATCCATGAGGTAAAAACATATGATGTATTACGTTTTATTCATAACAAAATAAGACAATATAATATAAACTATATTACTAAATTTTTTTCATTTATATATGATTCTTACCAAATAGAGTATCTTATGTAAATATTTACCTTTTGTTTGCATACTGTTTTATGAACAATCATGTACCTTTTCCCTAATGTTTATTTTGAAAGAGGCTCAGGCTTTATTTGCTGATATTGTGTGACACTTAAGCCAAACTTGCTTTACTAAACCTTCTGTTTTACAGTTCACATCTTCTGGTTTGGTTGTTATTGTGAATGAATGTTAGAAACCATGCCTATTCACTTTCTACTTTCCAAATAAACTCTCTTGATTGATTATTATCATTTCCTCATGTCTTCATTTTATATGTTGCAGTCTCACATTTCCATTATGGTTAAAAAAACAACAACAACAAAGATTGCAATTTCGACTTAACTAGAATCTATATTTTTATGAGGGCAGTGACTTTGTCCCTGATTCCTCAATATCCCTATGGTTTCTCCACTGTCCCCGACAGGGACTGTCACAGAGTAGGCAGTCAAAAATATTTTTGAAGGACTTAATTATTAAAAGCACTCTCAAGATCAGATGACCTGGAGTCTTCTCGAGGTGGACTCAGCAATGGTGCCAGCCCAGAGATCTGCACCAAGGCAAAGCTGGTGGTGTTTTGCCCAGACTGGATAAAGGCAGTCGAATGAATCCCATCCCAAAAGGGAAACTAGAGGTCAGAGTCAGTATAAACTATCGTTTTCCCAAAAAGTGGTACAAGTCCTAGTTCTTAGCCTCTTCCTGTATGCCCAATTCTGTTGTTATTAAAGGGGCATGCCCTATTAATGCCTAAGGCATGGCAATGTAAGACCTGTCATCCTATGATTTCACTGATCGTAATGAGTACAAAAAGAAAAAGTTTAAATAGCAAGATCACATCTTTTTGAACCACATAAGTGACTTTTAAAGTATTACTGAGAAAGCAAAACAAACAAACAAACAAACAAATAAAACCCAGTGAAGTATGATATTTGTGAAAGGAAATTGTAACAAACTCATGTCATTATTTAAAGATTGCACAATAAGGTCTCAGCCCAGGTAATCTGGATATTTATTTCACTTAAAAAAAAAGTATGTATTACTTGAACTGTATAACATCATTTAAAAAATATATAAGCCTCATGATGAGCATTTGCTTTTAAAGTTACATATTCTAATATATTATCCAATTACTCAGTACAAATAAGGATGCATGATACTAAAGTATTTGTATTTCATCGAAACTATTATTGTGTGTGTCCGTATTTACTAGAGACTCTTTAGCCTCTGGGATGTCTAACTTAGTACAGTTTGGATATATCTCTATGAAACTGCATTAGTTTGTTATGGTAATTGAAGGCAAAGTTTAAATTTAATACATGGTAAAGAAACATACTTCTTTATTATGAAGATTCAGATATGGTCTAGTGGTGAAGGAAATTGATTCGCAAAAGAGA
>NW_011893075.1:0-380 GCF_000151845.1 Pteropus vampyrus
ACGATCTCTGCCTAAAACCATTGCTGGTCAATCGATGAGCTCATGGTTCACCATCCCAGCTCGGGGATGTTCCTACTGACCTGCATTTGCAGATCTGGGCTGACTATCCCCTCAGGCTGGAGCCCCGGGCCGAGTGGTGGTGACTGGCCAGGCCCTGCATGAAACACAGGGCCTGAACTCTCACTGAGTCTGTAAAACTCTCATAGAGCAGCACCTAGCCCACCCAGGGTCACAACGTATAAGTGGGAGGTCGAGACCCCGAGCGAGGAGCCAGTGCAGCCCCAATGCAGCCCCAATGCAGACCCTGGGCTCCTCCCCTGTGGGGCACCGCCTCCCCAAGAAGCTGAGCCATGACACAGGGGCAGGGCTGACTACAGTAG
>NW_011893075.1:1625-3073 GCF_000151845.1 Pteropus vampyrus
CCTGGGCTCCTCCCCTGTGGGGGACTGCCTCCCCAAGAAGCTGAGCCATGACACAGGGGCAGGGCTGACTACAGTAGGACCACTGCTCTACCTGCCCTTGCCCAGAAGGGCTGCCCCCGGCCCATGAGGGGTCATGCTGGGACCGTGGCCACTTGCACCCACTAATGAGGCTGCCAACCCCAAGAGAAAGCTAGTTGGTGGCTGATTGATGGGCAATTGTTTTACCTCTGAACAGCCCGAGCCCCATAATTTGGAGGCATAAATCTCAGCCTATTGGGCTTGGCTGACATGGAATAACATCCAGAATAAATGAAAGCATAACAATTAACAGCCATAAAAAAATTCTGAGCAGATCCCCTTCAACCGGGGAACCACATCTCCATATCTTCCCCATCCGCTCCCATGGGGGGCATCCTGATCCCAGGTCCCTGGACCCTAGGAGGTGGGATGGGTTCCCCTCCTGGAAGACCCAGAGCTCCTCTCTGCTCGCAGGCAGGCGCCCCCAAGCAGCTCCAAGGATCTGCTTGCTCCCTCTCTGTTTCCGGCTGTGGCAGGCACCACATCTCAGCAGAAGGTGTGTGCTCCACTGTGCTCCCTGAGTGCCCATTGCGCTGAGCCCTAGCAGCCCTCAGCATACCTGGGTCAGCTCCTGGCATGCCTAGGTCACCTCTTTCCCTCCTTGTCTCTGCTCCTGGCTTCCCAAACGAGCTCCAACTCCCAGCTTTGGGTGAGGGTTCATTTTGGGGGACCCACACTAAAATGGCAGCACGCTCTCCACATGTCCGAAGGCTCACTTGTCCCTGTGTCACCCCTGTGCTCACAATTCCCCAAGTCTCCCCTGGGCCCATCTCTTGGCCTGAAGGGTTCTAGGCTCACCGGAAGGAAGCCTGGCCTCCCCTGGGCTCAGCTGCCTCAACTGGGGTTGCAGGCCACCGCCCCTGGCCAGGGCACCCTCAGCCCTGGGCAGATGGAAATAGAGGAGCAAAGCCCACCCCATGGCTTCCATGGCATGTCCAGTGTTGGCACAGCCCCTAAGATTGGGGATGGTGCCCCCAACAGCCCCTGGGCCTGGAGGCCCAACAGCTGTATTTGTCCTTGGGCTCAGCATTCCCCATGGCCTTGTGCCCGAGGATAGGGCTGTGGTCTTGATGGGGGACTCTCTCCCAGCACACCGGGGGGAAGAGATGGCGCCCAGGTGCCACCAGAGCTGGAGACTCCGTCAGGAGACATGCCGAGACTCTGTCCCAACCCAGTGTCTGAAGACGAGGCCAGGAGGAATTGAAGAGGGCCAGCCTGGCCAGTTCCAACGGGCATGATGGCAGCTCCCAGGAGCCATGCTGACCTTGGGGACAAAGGACTCGGGCTCCACCAGGCCCATGCAACAGATGCCTCCCAGTTCCCGTCTGCAGCCGAGCAGGCTCCCACCTGCCACAGGGGGCCGGATGGGG
>NW_011893076.1:0-2212 GCF_000151845.1 Pteropus vampyrus
TTCCCAGGCCCCGAGAAGCCCCCCGTGTGCCCCCTTCAGGTACCACTCTCCAGGGAGAGCCACCCCCTGACCTCTAACAGCACAGATGGGTTTGTATCTGATGTTGATTGAAACACACACACACACACACACACACACACACACACACACACACTTTGGTGTCTGGCTTCTTTTGTTCCAAATCTGGGAGAGTCATCCATACTGTGTTGGAGTAATTGTAGATTATTCATTTTCATGACTGTGTAGTATTCCATTGTGTGACTGTTCCACAGGGTGTCCACATCCTCTTGCTGGTGGACACTGGAGGGTTTCCAGTTTGGGACTTACAGAGTGGGCTGCTGTGAACATTTTGTCTTGGTGTCCATGTGTCTCGGTGCACAGGCGCCTGCATTTCTCCTGCATATATACCAACGAGTGGAAACCAATGTTTACCTTTAATGGATTCTACCAAGAAATTTTCCAAATTATGAACATTTTCTTGAACTTCATCATGGTTTAGACACATTTTCCTCCATAAAACCTTCCCTGCTCACTGCCCCTCCCCGCCCCCCCGCCCCCAGTTTAGTTTCAAGAATAGAAGGAAAGGCATCCAGGCTGATAGGACCAGTCTGAGCAAAGGCCCATCCTATGAGGAAAGCTACGGGCCTATCAGAAGCGGCTGAGTCACACTGGGGAGCACAGCACCAGAGTCCTACCACAAATACGGATCTCCCATTATGTTTGGGACTCGAGTGGGGAGGCCAGCCCTGCAGCCTCCTGCCCCATACCTCTCAGCTCCTTCAAGTCCCACTTTGTCCTCAGGATAAGGTGAACTTCGCGCTGTGCTCAGGCTCACGGCTTGAGGCTGCCCTGGCCTCCAAGGATCGGGAGATCTTGCGGCTGCTGAAGGATGTGCAGCGTCTCCAGAACTCCCTGCAGGAGCTGGAGGAGGCCTCTGCCAACCAGATTGCCGACCTGGAGCGGCAGCTCACGGCCAAGTCTGAGGCCATCGAGGCAGGTCTTGGGGGGAGGAAGTGGGCAGACGGGAGATGGGCAGGGCATCCCTGGCAGAAGGACAGTCCCAGCTTCACTGTCTTTGTTTGTTCCTCTAGAAGCTGGAAGAGAAGCTCCAGGCACAGTCTGACTATGAAGAAATTAAAACAGAGCTGAGGTACTCTGCAGAGTGGGGCTCCGCTGACCCCTGCCCTCTTCCCTGGCTGGCAGAGTTCTTCATCTTCCTTCCCCCCACCAGACCCCACTTCATGGTGCCCTTGTCTCCTCTCCACTGGCACCTTGGGTGTCATGCTTGGTCCTTTGCCATCAATAGCTGCCCATAGGAAGACATACAAGGCAGCCTCATTGTGGGAGCTATAATAGGGTGGGGGTAGTGGCGGGTAGTGATGTGTTGTTCAGATAAGCTCAAACTGGCCTTTGTGGAGTCGGTTAGTGCAGCATCCCTCCAGGTAACACGGGAACCAGTTCACAAGCCTGGTCCTTAGAGCTGTTGTTAAAATGAGTCCAGGGTTGTGCAGGGTTGGGGGGTGAGGGCAGTTCTTCTCCATCAGGGAAGATGAGCTGGAAGCGCCTCTCCCCAGGCCCCTCCCCAAGCCAGAGAGCATAGCTGGCCTCATACCCTCCGCTTTCTCCGGCAGCATCCTGAAAGCCATGAAACTGGCCTCCAGCACCTGCAGCCTCCCCCAGGTGAGTGTCCCCTCCCCTCTCCCTGCAGGGCCAGCTGACCTGAGAGCCTCCTAGCAACCACGCCCTCTCAGCCCGGCTTCTTCTCTCCTCAGAGCATGGCCAAGCACGAGGACTCGCTGCTCATGGCAAAGGAGGCCTTTTTCCCTGCGCAGAAATTCCTGCTGGAGAAGCCCTGTCTCTTGGGCAGCCCTGGTAGGGAAGGGGATGTTCTCGGGGCTGAGGGGCTGGGTGGGGGCTGCCGCGCATCTCTGGCCTTCTCCATGCCCACAGACCACTGCCTTGCACACAGGCAGGAGAGCGATGGAGGAAAGGGGTGCATGCTGATGAAGCGCCTGGCACCAAGCTGGGCACCATGCATGGCTAAGCCGGCTGGCCCGCAGGTGTCCACACAAGCCCACGCCCACATTCAAGGATACACGGCTCACTCAGGCCCTGCTAAGGCCCCCAAAGGCTCCACTCACCCCACCCTTCATGAGCAGTAGGATGAGGTCACGGGGCAAGGAGGGCGTTCACATTGCACCCCACAGCAGAC
>NW_011893076.1:3342-3672 GCF_000151845.1 Pteropus vampyrus
TGCACACAGGCAGGAGAGCGATGGAGGAAAGGGGTGCATGCTGATGAAGCGCCTGGCACCAAGCTGGGCACCATGCATGGCTAAGCCGGCTGGCCTGCAGGTGTCCACACAAGCCCACGCCCACATTCAAGGATACACGGCTCACTCAGGCCCTGTTAAGGCCCCCAAAGGCTCCACTCACCCCACCCTTCATGAACAGTAGGATGAGGTCACGGGGCAAGGAGGGCGTTCACACTGCACCCCACAGCAGACTGCTGGGAGTAGCTTCCAGACGTTGTTCTCCTAAATCGCCTTCTCGGCCTCTTGTGCCTTCTCCCCACACAGTGGGTC
>NW_011893076.1:6272-7261 GCF_000151845.1 Pteropus vampyrus
TATGGGAGAGCACATCTCAGAACATCTCCCTCGTCACACGGTTCAGTTGGCGGTGCCGGTCTGGATCATCCGATGTCCTCAGCTTTCAGGAGGTGTAGTAATGAGGAATCACACGGGACCTTCCACACAGACACACAGAGGCCTGAGCCTCAGCCCTGACCATGGACGTCCCCCTTCTTACACCTCTACATTTTAGTCCTCAAGGAGACATTGCTGTCCCAGCTTCCTCCTGCCTCTCAGACCACGCCATCCCCACCTTCTCCTGGGGCACCGGATTCTTCTCCTAGTGCTGCTGTTAGCCACAGACTGTGTGGCTGAAAACCAAACAAATTTATTATCTTACGGCGCTGAAGGTCGGAAGTCTGATCAGCCTCACGGGACCAGTTGAGGTGTTGACAGGGCCGCATCCCTTCTGGAGGCTCTAGGGGAGAATCCGTTCCCCTGCCTTTCCAGCTTCTAGAGGCCTTCTACATTCCTTGCCTTGTGGCCCCTTCCTCTGTCCGTCAAGTCCAGCATCATAACCTCTTTAGTTTCCCTCATTGTCTTGCCTCCCCTTAAAAGTACACTTGGGATTATGTAGGGCCCACCCAAATAATCCAGGGTAATCCCCTCATTTCATGATTCTTAACTTCCATCACATCTGAAAAGTCCCCTTTGCCATGGAAGGTAACTGGTATTCACCAGTCCCAGGGATGGGGCTGTGGATCCACAATGCACTTTTCCTTTAGCCCTTCAAGTGCAGGATTCCCCTGGGCTCCATCCCAGACCCTCTGACTTTCCTATTCTTTCTAGATGAATTAATCCACTCCAGGAAGTTCCAACCAAGAGCAGCACCCAAATTGTTCCCTGTCCAGGCCAGACTCCTCTCAAAAGTTCCAGAGCCACAAGCCCACTGCCCTCTGGGCATGCCCACCAAGGTCCTCACTGGCATCTCAAACTCAACATGTCTGAGGTGGAACTCACTCCCTCCCCAAACCCTTACTGAGGAA
>NW_011893077.1:0-1811 GCF_000151845.1 Pteropus vampyrus
GCATAAGACGTGACACACAGACTAGTGGACAGAATAGAGCCCAGAACTCCTAAAACTCCATAATGGAGCACGGTCGGCCCAAGTAAAAAGTGGTTACTATATGTGGAAACACTTCACAAATGAAGATGCGTGAATGGTCAATGAGCACAACACCATTAGTGTTAAGAAAAGGCTAATTAAAACTCCAATGATAAATGACCAGACACCACGAAAATGACTAAAGTTGAAAGGACTGACAACATTAAATGTTGACGATGACGTGGAAGAACCGGAAGCCCCACACAGGGCTGGTGGGGTTTCAAGGAGGCTCGGTGTAGATCTGCACCGTGACCTAGCAGCTCTGCTCCTGGGTATCGCCCCCCAAAAAGGATGTGCAGAAAAGCCTTCCACACGATTGCCAAAACAAACAAAATGCTAATGTCAATGAGCAGAATGAATAAGCAATCTGAGGTCACCTACGCGATAACTCATATTCAGTAATTTAATGGAACAGAGTATGGGATACAACATGAAGGA
Source organism: Pteropus vampyrus (assembly GCF_000151845.1). Classification (NCBI taxonomy): domain Eukaryota; kingdom Metazoa; phylum Chordata; class Mammalia; order Chiroptera; family Pteropodidae; genus Pteropus; species Pteropus vampyrus. Next base: position 517 of record NW_011893077.1, read on the forward strand.
ACCCCAAAATCATTACACCGAGCAACAGAAGCCCACCCAGAACAGCACAGGCTATGATTCCATGTATAGAGCTCTAGAATGGGCAAGAACAATCTACGATGGGAAATACCCAGAAACGGCCTCTCTGGGGTTTGGTTGGGGGGTGGGGATTGGTGGGAGCAGGCAGGAGGGGACTTTCTATGGGGCTGGGAAAGTTCTGTATCTCAGTAAGGGTTTGGATCGGGTGACTGTACATATTTGTCAGAGCTCGTGGAATAATTAGCTTAAAATCTGCGCATTTAATTTTATGCAAATTTTACCTAAAAAAATCTAAATAAATGTTGAACTCTAGTTTATAACGTATACGTTGAAGAATTTAGGGAAATGTGCACTAACGCCTACAGCTTACTTTGAAATACATAAAAATAAACACGATTTGATGCTTGAAGAGAGGAAATGAATAGATGAATATGCGACGAAACCAAAATCGTGAAAACTAATGGAAGAATCTAGGCGGTGTGTACAGACAGTCACTGTCAAACGTGGTCTGCTCTTCTGCATGTTTAAACGTTTTTATAATGAAACACTGGAGGGGAAAGGACAGAGCGACTGAGTAGATACCGAGTTTCAGGTGCTCACGACCTGCTCTGCCGCTCACGGCCTGCTCTGCAGACGGTGACCCTGAGCCCTCAGCCCGCCAGATGCGCTGTGGTCGGGGCCAGGCTCTCTGCGCTCCCCGGAGTCACCCTCTCTGAGAGGGGCGCACAGCCACGCCGGGCAGGTGGGATGCAGAGCGATGCCAGCCATGAGAACGCGGGCTCCCAAATGCCATCCCCTGGCGTGGGGGCTTATGTCCACTTCTGATTAGCTGCTGGACCTCGGGCAATGTAACCATCCTGTGTCACAGTGTCATCATCTGTAAAATGCACACGAGGCAGTGCCTTCCTCGTGGGGTTGTTATAAAGAACACGGCAGCCCGACGCATCCAAGTAACTAAGTTCAGGGAGAGTGCGATGCATTTCAACGAACAGCATGGCGCTTACATCATTGCTCTGTCTCTGCGACTCGCACGTCTGCCCCATGTCAATTCCAGCACCGGGGCCCACAACTGCTCCTCCAACTCCTTCAGCCAGAAACCCAGTTCCCCACAGCCGTCAGCCCCCGAAAGCAGTCACCACAGTCACCAGCCAACCTTCCCCTCCAACGTGCTCCAACCCCGGAGTTTAGGCGGATGATCGCCACAGCATCCTGGCTTCTCCACGCTTTGCCGCTCTCTCTTGCAATGACCTTGTCTTCCTCCCGACCTCAGCCACTCG
>NW_011893077.1:3029-4258 GCF_000151845.1 Pteropus vampyrus
GACGACGCGAAGGACCATGACTCCGGGGAAGGGCTCTGACCTCGCCCGTGACTGTAAGAGGCAGCGCTCGCTGCTCGAAGCCGGCTGTGCGGAGATGCAGGTGGAGGCCGGTGGCCGAGTCGAGAGGCCACCGCAGCAGCCCGAGCAGCAGATGGTGACGGCGGCCCAGGCCCAAGGGACAGCGCTGAGGGTGGGGAGAGGCCCGGGCCGGACCTGGGCGGGGGTGCTAGAGCGCCGCTTGTGGGGAGCGATGGGTACTTCCACTCGAGTGTCCCGGACAGAAAGGCTCATCCTTGTCATCGCTCGGTCCCCTGGGACACACGCCTCTGCGCGCACGCATCCAGCACCCGGGCCGCCCCGCTGCGCCCTCGCCCGCGCAGACAGCCGAGGAAGCGAACCAAGTCAGCCGACGGGCACGGTCCCGACTAAAGCACACACATGGCCTGTCCCCAAAGCTGCGGAACGACGGATGACTCCGCTTACGTAAAAGGAAATGCTGGCTGTTTTCAGAGACAGGCACATGTGATGCAGTATAAAAACACACAAAAACAGTAAATACAGAATTGGGGTAGAAGGGAAGAAGGCAGGGTGCTCACGGCTGCAGACACGCGGGTTTGCTACTCAGACGAGGCAGGGGACCCCCTCCCCACCGCTGTCACACTTTAGAGCACACACGTAGCACGTGCACCCTTATGCCCGGGAAATATTTCTTACTCGAATGAGGAAAAGGTGCATTTGGAATGGGGAGCATTCATCTGAATCAGGCTTCTCAAATGCATGTATATAATGGAGATGGCTTATAAATATCCTGTAAGTATCACATAAATGATACTGTGACAAATGCATAAATATTTCTATAAGGACACATGAGAAACAAAGTAGCTCAAAACTAAAAATATCACTTCTAGAAAACCAGAATAAAGCATAGGGAGTGAAGAAAACCCTAAATCACTTTTGTATCTCTCCGTCTTCTATATTTGACTTTGTCGCAAACCGTATGTTGGGTAGTTTACCTTTATAATAATATTATTAAATAGCGGTCAAAAAAACCCCAACACACAACAGCATTAGATCCTGCAAAAATAATCACAGTGAAAGGAAAAGGGTATGAAATCTGTTGGCAGAAAAAAAGAGTAATGTCAGCAGCCTCCCCCTCCGCGGGTGGGACCCCCTCCCCGGGGTGGGGTGCAGTTCCACGGCGCTCCCCCCTCTCGTCTGTCCTCTGTGGG
>NW_011893077.1:7431-7824 GCF_000151845.1 Pteropus vampyrus
CGTCCTCGGCTCCTGCCACGCCTGGCAGCAGCTCAGAGCCAAACCCCAGGCGACTCCTCAGTCCGCTGGGCCCAGAAACCCCGCCCGCTTGTTTCCCCACAGCCCTGCACAGCGACGCCCGCCCGCCAGCTGCCCCGCTCCGTGCCGGCCTCCTTCTCACTGACGCCCCGCGGGAGCCCGGGAAAGAGGCTCAGCACGTCGGAGAGCTTGGTAAACGCTCGTGGCGGGGATTACTGCGTGCATGTTCCAGAAGCTGCCTGGCAGGCACCATGTGATGTATCGAAAGGTTCAGACAGCATGGCCACCTCCGAGAGCTTCCGCTGTACCAGCCAAGACCTTCGTTCATAAACAGCATGTGCGCCGAGGTGACCGCACCGCGGAAGCCCAGATGAC
>NW_011893078.1:0-1233 GCF_000151845.1 Pteropus vampyrus
TGAGAAGATGGTTAAATATGTTGTGGGGCTTTCACCCCATGGCGAATTCTACAGCTGTGAGAAAGACTTAGGTAGATCGATACACATTGACTTAGAAAGAGAGCCACAAACGACTTTTAAATTTAAAAAAAAAAAAAAAATTAGGATCACGATTACAAATTATTCCATTTCTATTTTTTCATTTTTTTATTTTTAACCACTTTATTGAGATATCTCTGACATCTAAAAAATTGTATATATTCAGGTATTCAACTTGATGTTTTGACATGTAAATACAATGAAAAAATCATCACAATCAAGATAAATACCATATCCATCGCTTCCACATGGTTACCATTTTGTGTGTGTTAAGATTTAAGATTTATCTTCTTAGTAAATTTCAAGTATACGATACAATATTGTTAACTATTATCACCGTGCAGTATATTAGACCCCAGAACTCATTCATTTTGCATAACTGAAACTTCATACCATTTGACCAGCATCTCATTTCTTCTCCCCAACTCAACCACTGACAACCACCATTCTACTCTGTGCTTTTATATGTTTGACTATTTTAATTATAAGTGAGATCATGCATATTTGTCCTTCTGTGTCTGGCTTATTTCACTTAGCATAATGTTCTTCTGGTTTACCCATATTATCACAAATGGCAGGGTTTCTTTCTTTTTTTAAAAGTTGAATAATATTCCATTATATACATACACTTCATCTTCTTTATCCATTCATCCGTCATTGGACACTTAGGTTGTTTCCGTATCTGGACTATTGTGAATAACGTTATAGTGAACGTAGAAGTACAGATATCTCTTTCAAATGGAGATTTCATTTCCTTTGGATAAATATCCAGAAGTGAGATTGCTGGATCATATTACAGTAGTTCTATTTTTAATTTTTTGAGGAACATCCACTCTGTTTTCCATAATGGCTGTATCAGTTTACATTCTCACAAACAGTGTGGAAGGGCTCCCTTTTCTCCATATCTTCACCAATACTTGCTTGTTATCTTTTGTCTTTTTGATAACAGTCATTCTAACAAGTATGAGGCGATATTTCATTGTGGTTTTGATTTGCATTTCCCTGATAATTAATGATATTGAGTACTTTTTCATGTACCTATTGGCCATTTCTATGTCTCCTTTTGAGAAATGTCTATCTGGGTCCTTTGCTCATTTTTAAATCAGGTATTTTCTATTTATTTGTTTGTTTGTTTGTTTGTTTGTTTGTTTGTTT
>NW_011893078.1:6133-9467 GCF_000151845.1 Pteropus vampyrus
AAAAAATCTGGAAAATATATTGTAAACTGTTAATAGTCGCATTGCTTGGAATAGAATTAGACAGAGGTAGGGGAGTGGGACTATGATATTTTTTTTCTTCTCTGTTTTTTATTTTGTTACAAAAATTATGCTTCCATACTGTTTTTAAGAATCTATTTTAAAACCACACTCCTAAATTGATATCTAAGAAGAGATAATCATACTCATTTTTCAGAGGAAACAATCAAGTCTCTGTGAGGTGCGGGCAGCTTCGTCGTGTGGCTCAAAATTGGTGGGGCATTAGTGTGAATATATATGTATGCTATGTTTCACAATTTTTTAAAAGAGTTCTTTTTAAATGGGTAATAGAGGCAAAACCTATTTCACTGGAGCTCGAGTCCAGTTCTCCTTTTGCTACCCACCCTGCCTATTGCACAAAGACTCAACAGGCAGACTGCTGATCTCCATTTAATGAGGAGGAAGTTGAGTCCTGCACAATCAGATGACCCGGGCAGGCTGGTGCATTGGAGCCTAATCGGCTCTGTCTCCATCAGGACATCCGCTTCTTGCAGGCTGGCCAGTCTCCTCTCAGAGTCACTGGGCTGACTCAGGACCTAATAATTCCCTGCTCACCCAGAGGCCAGGAGGAAGACTTACTCCTGCCAGTAGCAACTGCTCGTGAAGCCATGGAGAGCACCTCGGCCTCTGCAGGGCAGTTCCACTCTTAATAAGGGAAACTCACTTTACACACACTTTAAGGGAAATGTCCTGAGACAGAGCCAGAGCCAGACGGGCGCTGAGCTTATGAAAGGCATGATTGTTACCAGAAAAAATTTGCAAATATGTTTGGGTATTTTTGTATATGTGTATATGCATGCATTTTAAACATGCACACGCATGCACACTCGCACACTCACACACATGCACACAGAATCTCTTCAATTACAAGATTGTCTTTCCAATTGTTCTACAATTTACTTTGCAGTTTACCTTTATGTAGGGCGGATATGCTGTGCCTCGCACAATTTAATGCTAGATTGTTGTTCTTATTATTGTTTTCCCTCCTGCCAGGTGCAGCTCATCCACTATAACCATGAGTTATATACAAATGTCACAGAAGCTGCAAAGAGCCCAAATGGATTGGTGGTAGTTTCTATATTTATAAAAGTAAGTGTCTTGCATTCCTTTATTCTTCTCTTCTTGCCATTCCCACCACAATCAGAATATCCATTTATAGTCCTGTTGGATTTTAGAAATAACAACAAGGGTTGTGTCCGTGCCCAAGAAAAGCTGCAGGGTGGTGACTTTTATATCCATGAGATTTATGAAAAATGAAGTCCCTCTCAGTGAGAGGCAAAAACAGTGGGTTCCATTTCAGAGCATCAGGGTTGAGGATGCAGCAGCTTCTGCCCTAGAGAGAAAAATGGTGCTGGATCTAGGAGTAGACTTCAGGTCCCACCTCATGCAGAAGAATCAGAAGGATATAATAGAAGGGGAGAGAGTGGCTCACTTATACCCCACAAGATTAAAGCCTTGCCCATAAGTTGCCCCTTGGAAAAAAAGATACAAGAAAAATGTGAGACGTCCTTCTCCTTCAGGTACTGCACTAAACAGAGCCTTCCAGCTTCTCCGCAATTGCTCTGAGTATTATCTCCCCCCCCCGCCACCTCCGGCTCTCTCTCTCTCTCTCTCTCTCTCTCTCTCTCTCTCTCTCTCTCTCTCTCTCTCATAAGCATCCCCTCCCAGGGAAAATTAAGCAAAGATAACCAGTGCTGACTTTGTGATACCCTAGGGAGGCTCCACATCTTCCTAATAGTCAACAACAACAACAAATCTCCAACCAAAGCAATTCTAATTTGTTAAAAGGTAATTACCTTTAACATTTTTGACAGATGGAGAGTGAAATACATACGCAAATTTAAAGGAAGATAGAAAAAAAAAAAAAGAAACTGTCTTTCCAATTGGAAAAGAAAGGAGAAAAAAGCAATGTATGGCATTTCCAGAAGCTGGCAGTCACGGTGCTAACCCCGTGGGAATTTTTGGCCAGATTATTAGAGGAAGTGCCCCAATGAGAACTTGGAATCTGATGAAGATGATCAATAGAAATCAAGCATTAGCCACTAGGGGGGTTGAATAGAGTTCTCGTGATGACATAATCATTGCTCAGAAGAATGGGTATGGGCCACCCCAGGCACTATTCCTTCTCCCTCCTCAAAAGCATCACCCTTTACAGTAGACGCTTTGCCTTGCCTGGTCATCCCTCTCAAAAATCTATGCCTCCTACTAACATTCTCTCCCTCACCTCGGTCTGGTCAGAGCTATCTTATTGGTCAGAGGAATCTATGACATGTTGCTGTCCCTGGCCACCAATGCCAGACTCCTCTAGCTTGTGATCAGAAAAGATAAGAAGGGACTTGCACTCGGGTAAGCATATTCGTAGGCTACCATGCCTTCATAGGACCTGATGTGACATCCCAAAGCAGTTGGTCCTCCCAGTCCCTGCTCTACACCTCTTGGCATCATTCCCAGACCCTGTTATAATATGGTACTGAGATAAGTACTTTACATACATTATATCATTTAACATATGTCAGGTACTGAGATAAGTACTTTACATACATTATATCATTTAACCCTAATAAATCCATGGGGTGGGCATTGGTGTTCCTATCTTCAAGATGAGGAAAATGTTTGAGACTCTTGGGCATTCCACCTAAGTTCACATAGCTCGTAACAGCCCAGGTCTTGCTTGATGGTAACGCTGATGACCTTGTTCACACTCCATGCCCCACCCCACTGCAGAGCTGGGAGAGCACAACACAGATTTAAAAGAGAGAAAACAAAACCTTCTCCCCCACAGCCTCATGATGCCCACAAGCACTGGACAAATTCTATATCTTTCATCCAGCCCCAGTTATGACATTGATAACCACCCAGTGCCTTCAATCCAGGCCTGCAGATATGTCACTATATTGGATCATACCTGTCCAGGTGCTCATCTCCCTGTGGCTTCCATGAGTAACTGCCATGACCAACATGGGCTTCCCAGCAACTCTTGTCCTTTGGTGGGTGCCTCAGCCTTGGCCCCTGACTTTGCCTCACTACTGAGTAAGGACTACTGAATGTCATCCTGGAAATACAGGCACATTGCCGCTGACAGGGTGATTGATACCCCAGGAAATCAGCCTCCTCAATAGCAAACTGCTGGTATGTCTCACAGACTCTGATAGAAACACTCACTCCACCGAGATTACTGACGCTACGGGTTGTTGGGAGGAATTTATGCCCCCAACCCTGAGATCAGTGAAAGGACAATGACGAGTTCCTGTATCTTCTCAGGCCAATTTGCCCCTTA
>NW_011893078.1:13007-13631 GCF_000151845.1 Pteropus vampyrus
CCGCCCCACCCCCAGCACTGGTCTGATTAATTATATTAAGTGATGTGGCTGCTGCTGAAGAAGAAAGCACCCATGTGGTCTGCTGTGGGAAGCTGTCCTCAGGAACAGGTATTGATTCTGGTGCAAATAGGGGCTGGAGAGCCAGGGCGACAGATCTTGTTGGGACCAATGATGGATGGCTGTTTTGTGGCTAAGAGAAACTTCAACTTTATCTATTTCAAATGAGGTGTCCCCGCTGACTGCTACCCCTATCGTGTCCGTGGGAACTGAGAAGGCACACTTTGGCAACAGCTGAAGTGGGCAGCAATGTTAAAACCTTCATTCATCTGTTCACTAGCTCCGTGAATGTTACTGAGTGCCAGGATATACAGAGAGCAATAGAACAAGTTTCCTGTCCCTGAGGTCCTCACTCTCTAGTTGGGGAGACAGGTATATCATAGTGTGCTATAAGGATCTGCGTTACAAGTTCAGTGTTAAAAATATGAAGAGATTCTTTCAGATCACAGAAAATCTACTTAGAATTACATGGCAATGTTGCACAAAGTGGAGTGTCATTCAAATAAGGATGGAATAGATGAATAACTATTTGCCTGGGAAAGAAAAAAAAGAAGGCAGGGAAGGAGG
>NW_011893079.1:0-1882 GCF_000151845.1 Pteropus vampyrus
GAGTCATATTGTCACAAGACAACTATAAAATCTTTAAAACATGAGGAATCTACTGACTAGTGGGTAAATGGTAAATGTAGTAAAACTTCTGTGTGTCAGGATTCAGAAGCCAGGGAAGAGTGGATTATCTTGCTCCCTGGCTAATGGTATAGAGTTTCTCAAGTTAGAGAAGCCTTTCATGAATGCATTCCTACCGGTTCGCTCACCTCTCCCACTCCCCGCTCCAAAAAGATTAATACATCAACAACCAAGAAATTAAATCAAAGCAGCCAATTAAAAAAGAAAAACATTCATTCCAAATACAAATTAAAACAACAGAGAATTATGTTTGTTTGAGGACTTAAAGGATCCAGATATAATCCTTGAGTTGCCCCCAAAAAAATGACAATTGAGGGACATGGGACATGGAAGGAAAAGTAATTTATGATGGTTTACAAGACTCTGATGAGAGAGGAGGAATTAAGGTCTCTTTTTCAATGCAGGATAATTTCATTTTCAAAGCTGCACTGTGAAAGAACTGATAATATGCAGATGGCCTGATTCTGCCATCTACAAAGAGGAGTTCTCTGAGGTTTACCTAGTACCACCCCATCCTAGGCTCACACCCTGTCTAGACCAAGCTGGGTATTATCAGCAACCTCTAGATATTAATCAAGAACTTACTCTGACTTGCCCTGCCTAACAAGGCTGGTGTGAAACAGATGAAAGAGAAAGAAAAGATTCTGTTCCTCCTTCAAGTTTTCCACTGATTACAACTCTAAAATAAGGAACCCCTTGGGCTTGATGCTTTCCATTCTGTTTGAGCTTCTCAAGCCCTTGAACATAAGAATCCATTTTCTCCAACTGCTTACTGAGCAGTCTCTCTGATCCTGATGAGGGAAGAAACATTCCCCAATCCTACTGCCCTGAGTGTTCCCAATCAGTAGGTCTAGGTCTATTTGTAAATCTCAGTCTGTCTAATAGACAGTCCTTAGTCACACCCTCTTGCCCAAGACTCCTAGGGGCATGGAGGGAAGAAAGTTCTTCTCAGACCCCTGTATAGGGTGCCTACCTCCTTATAGACATGTGGTTAGTTCCAAAGGAATGACAAGTGGTCTTACTGGTTCTATTCTTCTGATTCCTCTTATTCATAAGGGTTGGGAACAAGTATTTCCAATGAAACATAATGCTCTTAGAAAGAAGAGGCACTCAGTTGAGAACTGTGCCTAACACCTGACCTCTACGTCTGCTCCAAACACACTCTAATGGGGAGCTCCATGGCTACAGTGATGCAGTGGTGCAGGGTGACCCAGCCCACAGATAGGACACCTGACCTAATCCATTTTGAACACTCATTTCCACATCTGCCATATTCCTGGATTTTGCAATGCTCGATTTTCTCACCAAATCATTCAAAAGTCTGATTCCAAAGTATGAAGCAGTAACAGTACAGGGATGACACAAAGTTGTACGAGTTGTGCTCTACACAAAGGTCCCTAATTTGCAAGGAGATGGGAAGGAACTGAAATTCAGCCCATGCTCCTTTTGTTAAGCAAGGACCTCAGAGGCTGCATCCACCCAGGGAATGCACCTTTCCCTAATCTGAAAAAAAAAAAAAAAAAAAAAAAAAGATTTTCTAGGCAAATAGAGGCCCTGTACAGGAGATACGACATTAGGTCAGATGCCTACAAGCTGTAATACCCCCATTATCAACTCTCTCCCTGACAAATGACATAAGAATGGATGACTCTCTTAATTAGTCATTGCCTCAATCACTCCATCTGTAAAATGGTGATAATAATGCCTCTTCATGTTTTATGCCTTGAGATAGTCATTGTAAGCAGCAGAATGAGCTCACTAGAGAGAAAGTCCTAAAGAACGTAATGTTTATATAAAATATTGG
>NW_011893079.1:1932-3801 GCF_000151845.1 Pteropus vampyrus
GATAGGACACCTGACCTAATCCATTTTGAACACTCATTTCCACATCTGCCATATTCCTGGATTTTGCAATGCTCGATTTTCTCACCAAATCATTCAAAAGTCTGATTCCAAAGTATGAAGCAGTAACAGTACAGGGATGACACAAAGTTGTACGAGTTGTGCTCTACACAAAGGTCCCTAATTTGCAAGGAGATGGGAAGGAACTGAAATTCAGCCCATGCTCCTTTTGTTAAGCAAGGACCTCAGAGGCTGCATCCACCCAGGGAATGCACCTTTCCCTAATCTGAAAAAAAAAAAAAAAAAAAAAAAAAGATTTTCTAGGCAAATAGAGGCCCTGTACAGGAGATACGACATTAGGTCAGATGCCTACAAGCTGTAATACCCCCATTATCAACTCTCTCCCTGACAAATGACATAAGAATGGATGACTCTCTTAATTAGTCATTGCCTCAATCACTCCATCTGTAAAATGGTGATAATAATGCCTCTTCATGTTTTATGCCTTGAGATAGTCATTGTAAGCAGCAGAATGAGCTCACTAGAGAGAAAGTCCTAAAGAACGTAATGTTTATATAAAATATTGGACTTTACCTCCTCGCTTTGTCCTAAGAAAGTGCTACTTACTAGCTGTAGATTATTCTATAATCAAAGAGGAAAATAAAGTTATTTTGTGGCCCTTACTAAGGACAATTAATGGAGCTCTTATTTCAGGAGCTACGCAATGGTCATGAGAAAGTCTTAGCTAGGTACTAGCTACACAGCTAAGTGCCTATTTAGGAACCCAACAGAAACCAAATCAATTCTTCATCAACTGTGTTCTCAAGTTTTATATAGAAACATAAGTCATAAAGAAGGCTACTACCCAATTTTTGCAAAGAGATGGAGAAGAATGAACATTCTTTTCTTGAGGGTAAGCAATGTGCCTTTCTCATCCTTGAGTTTCAGGGCCTGAATTGAATAGCAGTTGCTCAATCAATATTTGTTGACACTTGTGCTGAGTGGCTCAGCATGTGCTTCCAAGTGCCTGATCCTTCCCTTCAGGGGAGAGATGTGGATCCAGGTATAGGATTAGGACAGTCCTGAATAATTCCAATGAATTCTTCCAACTTGGTCAGACTTGCAGAAGAGAGACTTCAATTCCTATGCTTAGAAACTTCCTGCATCTAACCTAAATCTTGCATGTTCCTCTTATTCCAGCATCAATGGAATCAGAATACATGACAATGAAATCTATTTCTCCAGACTAATAGATTGACATTTTTTTTAAGTTCTAATTTAACTGTCTCAATATGCTGCTTCCGAATCACAGATGAATTTATCTGTCTAGGTAAAAAGCTAAAGAAATTGATGCTAATGTCATTAATTAGGTTATTCTATGACCACTTGCTCTAAGTGCAGTACTTCTGATTTCTTTTTGTCCAATTCATCGTTCAGTTAGTTATAGACTGTATTTTTAGCCTTGAGAGTCAGTAGATGGCTTGGTTATTGTCTTGCTTCAATGAAACCTCAAGACTAATAAAGAGAAAGCAAGTTCTGTGATCTCCAGCTTGAGTTCCCCTTTCTGGTGGACAGAAAAACTTCATGATATAAAGTCAAACTGTATTTCTATTCTTCTGTTTTTATTTCCCTCCTGAGAGTTAAGGAAGGGGTTTGCAGGGAGAGATTCTCATGAACACTCAGCCAGGCTAAAAACATGTTCACTCTAGTTTCAACAGCACCAATTTCTACAGCACACACACATTAAATAACACCGCCGTTTAGTAGCTTCATTCTTTCCACAAGCAGATGGCTACTTAGGAATGTATTTATCGCCACCTTCTGGAATAGAAACGAACTCATTTGTAAAAGGCCTGTTCTGTTGAAATTTTT
>NW_011893079.1:5256-8365 GCF_000151845.1 Pteropus vampyrus
TTTACTGGAAGAGAGAATTGACTCTAACCAAGGTTGCGATTTTCAAAGCACAGTTCTCTTTACATGGCCTAAGAGATTTTGGAATTGAAAGTTCAGGACAGGAATATGGGAAGCATGTGAGGCTCTCAGATCAGGAAAGCTCAGGAATCTGGTAATAGTAATGCATGAGGATTTGGGAGGAAAAAAAAAGTGACATGAGGCAAGACCCAGAAAGGGAACCAAGCTGAATGCTCATTCCCAGTGTCAGGCAGGGGCTCCATAAGCTCCAGTCTCATCAAAGCTAAAAGGGAACCTAACAGGTTAAAGTCTCAGGAGTGGGAAAAGTAATACAAAGAAAATAAAGCTGAAGAGAACGGCAGATTGAAAAGCAAAATGCATTCTTGACACTATGTGATAGGTCCTATGTTTTTAATCTCTAATTCCTCAAAAAGAGAAATAAAAGAGAATCCAACTGGAAGTAAAAATCATCCATGAGCTCTTTCTGAGAAAGGAGTAAAATTGGTCACCAAATATTTATTACAAATGTTGCGAGGACCATGGGCGCTGCTCACCAAAGCAGCTAGCTCTCCCAGGCTCAGGGGAGAACTGCATCTCCTGGCTCCCAGGTGGTGGGGTGGGGCCCTGTGACTAGTTTTAGTGAATGAGTCAAGAACAGAAATGATATGTGCCACCTCCAGGACAGAACACTGAATCGTTGATGCAGGACTCAGAGCTCTCTAGTCCCTGTGGCACAGTGACCTGCAATTCAAGATGGTGGCTGTCTTTGCCATCCTGGGTCTCTGAGAAAATGCCAGGAGTACGGTCCCTTGGCCTATCTGCATGGAAAGTGTAATGAGCTGAACACGTAATATAGGTGAGAAACAAACCTTTATAGTGTAAGTCACTAACATTTGGGGGATGTTCGCAACTGTAGCATGATGAGGCCAATCCTGACTGATACATACCTACACTAGGGAGGCAGTGTGCTTGTCTCTATGAAGTGGACAGAAGTGTGTGGCATGGTCCTTATGCTTAAGCAATGAGTGCCTGAAGCATGTAGTGACAGGTAGGGAAGGCACTGGCTAGTGTGAGAAAATCTTATATTTCAAAGTAGCTTTCTGTCTTTTCAAAGGAAGATTGAATTTACCTTCCAAATAATTGTTACTTTATTTTAAGAAAAAAGAAAACACAAAACAAAACAAAATAAGCCCTTTTTTGGTCTTATTTTGGTCTTATTTGACTATTTAATGCAAATCAAAAACACTCTCAATGGTTGTTAGGGAAGAAAAAAAGCAATTCTCATTTACTTCAGCATTTTTAGGAAAGGAAGTTAAGCCTTGATTTGGAAATACCAATCGTCACATAGAGTTGAGTCAGAGTTGTGACTCAGAAGCTTTCTTGCTTTCCTGAGTGAGAGAACTATAATTCTCTCTTTTGGTCTCATTCAAACATGTCCTAGAGGTGGAGGTGAACCAGCTACTGCTCCCTGAGGGCAGCCAGAAAGACCCCAAAGAGAGTCTGGGTCCCTGGGCTTGCAGTAGAACCACTTTTAGGAGCTACACGAGTCACTTTCTCTGTTCTTCACGTCAGTTATTCCTGGGCCTAAATAAAGATCTATCAAAAGTTCTTGCTTCCCAGAGAGAGTCTAGGGCTGTGCTCCCAACAAGGGAGACCCCGAGGGGGTCCGAGAGGCAATGCAAGGCATCCAAAAGCCACAGGCACATGGAGCATCACCTATAGACAAAATAGATACTATGCCATGCTCTTTTTTTCCATTGCTTATTATAGATAGAAAAAAACACGCATTCATAAATGTCATTGAATTTATTGTTATTTTTGTGCCATTTTGAATTTTCTCAAGCAACAGATGTTGAAAGTACAAGCCACAAGCATGTGGGGTCCATTAAATTGTCTAATGTTTAAAAGGAGCCCTCATTCTACAATCACTGAGGAACCACCGGTTTTAAACAACAGATTTCCGCTTCATTTCTGAGAAGGCTAGAACTCACGATATAGTCAGTGTCCCGGACACGTGAATAGAGATGAAATCTCCTCCCCAAAGCCACTGCTTCTGTTTCATGCACTACTGCAGTTCTGCTACCAGCACAAATATGAAGTCACTCCATCTTTGAATTTCTTATCCTCACACTGCTTAATATTGACATATACATATATTCACAGTCCTACCTACAGCTTCATGCTAGATGATAAGAAATGAGACAAAATTGAAAGACCATAAATAAGGTCACCTGCCCATAGACCTGCCTATGATAGTTCAGTCTGATTCTTATTTCATGGAATTCAACACCAAAAGGTGAAGCTTTCAGCACTAGCTCCAGCTGGCCACGTGTAAGTGAATGAAAGCAAGATGTTGGCTTTCCACACTGAGTAAATGTGTTTAGAGCTTGGCACCAGCAAATTTGTGTTTTATTTTCCGAACCCAGTTTGTAAAGTATACCCTCCACTTGACTCAGAGTGTCTTTATGGTACACAGCAACCTCTATGAAGCACAAAATGTTATCGTGTCCCCAATTTATAGATGAAGAAAATGAGGCTTAGAGAGGTTAAGTAAACTGCCAACGTAGCTAGTTAACATCTTTGCTGAGATTCACAGATAGGTCTGCCTATTTTTGAAGCCTAGGTTTGTATTTAATCTCTTCCCTCTACCTGACTCCTTCCTACTAACTGCAGCCATCCGATCTGGGTCATCAGGGAACATCTTTTTAATCTTTAATAAATATTCCTCTTTGGAAATGGTGAATATTAGTGTCATGTTCAGATAAAGGTACATGGGAGAAGTCAGAATCATGAAATCACAGACCTGGAAAGGGTCCAAGAGCCAAACAATGATGTGGTGGACTCCACTGTGTACCAAGGAAAGGTGGACTAGTCAGTGACTACAAATCAGTGCAAACGTCTCAACAGCCAGCCAGACTACAGGCACCCAAATGAGTACTGTCTTCCAAAATGAACATACACTTTAATGGATGAGTTTTAGGGTGTTTATTTTTAAAACCAACCACTTTAATGTATGCATTATAATCGATAAATCCAAGTATCAATTAAGGACAACACTATATTACTAATTATATTGTTACCAGGATAAAACATTCATTTGAAAATTTTTTCC
>NW_011893080.1:0-1135 GCF_000151845.1 Pteropus vampyrus
GCCCAGGGAAGGTACCTGTGAGGCTCTGTGTGTGCCGCGCGCGCGCGCGCACGCGCGCGTGTTTGTGTGTGTGTGTGTGTGTGTGTGCCGCTTTCTCTTGCATACCACCCTCTCCCTAATCCCTCTAGGTTTTCTTCTCAAAGCTGCTGAAGAGAAAGAAATAATGGAATCTAAAGATTGAAGAAAGGGTGTAATCAAAGATACAGGATGTGAAACTGGAAAGTGTAGAGATTTTTTACTACAAAATTCCCTGTTCAGGGGCGAGAGTGTTGCCAGAAGGCGGGGGAGGCAAGGCCATCATCGGGGAACCATTCCTGGTGTGCGGGAGTCTCTCTGACCCCCCGGGTGGGAGGTGGAGCACAGGGAGAGGAGAAGGCACCTGTCTTCTGTTCTGGCAGTCTCAGGGCACGTGGATGTGTTCGCTTTGCTGCCAGCGTGGGCTTCCTGTCCCCGTGAGCCAGCAGTCTCCTGGCTTCTCACCCTCCGTTCTGGGGACTTGAGTCAGGATTGCACTGTGTCAGGGTCCACTTGCCAGAGATAAGAGCCCAGTGAGTAACCTCGGGCAGCAGAATAGCCTTGGAGATCTCGAGGTTTCCTTTGCTTCTCCCTGTGAATAAAGGATCCTGTGATCCAGAGGCCTGCGGGCCCACGGGGCAGCCTGGGCCTGGCTGGAACCAGCAAAGGAAGGAAGGGCAGGGGGCCAGGAATCCTTTGGGGGAACTTCAGTTTCCCCCTCTGTAAAACAAGAGATTGGACCAGAAACCCATTGAGGCTCCATTTAGCTCTGAAAATGGATGATGTGTGAATAGTTTGGAGGTTGGACTCCAACCCTGGTGTTGACCTCTTAGTATGGACAACTTAGAAGTGGTTCTCAGACCTGGCTCTGCCTGCTCCCCAGACCAAACCCAGGTGGGACCCAGACAAAGGGAGTTTTTTTTTTAAGGCTCCCTGGGTGATCCCAGCATGTAGTCAGGACTGAGGACGATGGGCTACAAGGCCGAGGGAAGGTCGGGGCTCAAATCTATACTTCCCCAGGTATCCCTGCAGCTGCCACTCCTTGATCACGAGTCCTAAAGTAGGAGGTTTTGGTGAAATTCATCTGGGAAATGATACGTGCTGCCTGCCCCTCTTGGGG
>NW_011893080.1:1185-1586 GCF_000151845.1 Pteropus vampyrus
CCTGCAGCTGCCACTCCTTGATCACGAGTCCTAAAGTAGGAGGTTTTGGTGAAATTCATCTGGGAAATGATACGTGCTGCCTGCCCCTCTTGGGGGAATCCTTCCATAGAGAAATCTCTCTTAACTCATTAAAACTGAGATATGAATACAGGATACGGAAGCCTTTATCCAGTAATTCCTTAACACCATCATACACCGATCCAAGGTACATAAGATGGGCAAGACTGGGTTAGAAACATAAAGCTAAAAGTCTGGAGTCTTTAAATGTCATTTTTTGAAAGAGTAAGCACTGAATCGCAAGACCTATGCAGGCATTTTCGATCATCCTGAAGGGGTGTGCGTCTCTGCCAGGGCTTGCTGTATATATTTCTAAAGCTAAGATTGAGACCCTTGCTACCTTT
>NW_011893080.1:2967-3686 GCF_000151845.1 Pteropus vampyrus
GGATTGGAAGTGTGTGTGGGGTGGGGGGTGGGGGGGCGGGTAGGGGGATCGGCCTCACAAAGAAATGAGTTTCTTAGCTGTTTCAGGGGCCAGTGAGAGACAGTGCTTCAGATGGACCTCAGAGATGCTGGCAACCCCCTCGGAAGAGGGCTGAGAGGCCCACCCCCGTCTCCTCCCAAAGCACCCACTTAGAAACAGAATGCATCAGGTTTCCTTGAGGCTCTCGGGTACCAGGAGCCACCTGGGCCATCTTTGCTTGGTTGGCTTTTTAATGTGGCTGCTACAGTGTTTTCATCTGGAGCGTCTGGAGTATAATCCTTGTGTTGTCTGGATGTGTCTACATGGGCCTGCGACTCAAGGGCCACCTGGCCTGACAGTGGGGATGGAGCAGTGGTTTGTGGATGACCCCTAGGCCTCCCTTCTCTATGTGGACAGCCTGTCCCCTCCCCAAACACAGACACATATTTTTGGAAGTGGCTCGGAGCCTGGCCATATTCCCGAGGGTCTGGCCTGGTAGCTCCAGAACTGCTCGCTGAGAGTGAGCTGGAAGGTGCTTTGAGGTAGTGGCTGGTGAATTCAAGGTAAAAGGTGTGAGAGTGAAAGGGAGGGAGAGGTGGATGAGGAGGACGAGGAAGCAGCGGGGACCTCATGCCCGGCTCCAGGCTGCGACTGGTTCTGGATGAACACGTGACTTCTTTGGGCAGAGCCTGAGTCTTATT
>NW_011893081.1:0-2051 GCF_000151845.1 Pteropus vampyrus
CTCCGGCCACTCCGGATCGACGGAGCCTCCTTTATCCTAGGAGGGACCAGTATGTCCTGACCTACTTCGTTATTAATTCCATGGGTACAGCCATGTGATTTAAGATCTGCCAATCAGATGAGCTCACACAAGACTTTGATTTAGAAATAAGTTGCCTGGAGAATTGGCAGATGTGGGGGATCCATTTTTCTAACGATGATTAGAGGGGACGCCACTGGGCACCAGGTGCTTGGTGAGCCGGCTCTGCTGCGTGGCTCAGGGGTTGTCCCTGTAAGGGAAACCTAAAGGAACAACATAAAGGAATGCCACCATGTTTCAGAAGCCCAGGGCACCGTTCATTTAGAATAACGTGAAAGATGCAGTTATTGGACATCGGTCCCTGCTAAATATTTCTCTCTTCCTGAAGCATCTCCTCTGGGGTCAGTTTCCTGCCTCCATATCCCCTCCCTGCTATAAGCTAGGGGATCTGCCATTGTCTACTGACACAGGCTTTGGACAAAAGACAGACCAAAGAGAAGAAGTTCAATTCTCCTCTAATACTTTATGGTGAATATTTTTGGAGTCATGCGTTGAATAGGATGTGGTATTTTGAACTTATTTTGTGCTCAGACAAAAGATGTGTCTGTGTAAAACGTTCATTATCTACCTCTCCCATGTAAGGACAACATTTGATCTTCAGAGATGAAAATGAGCTGACATCGCTACCCATTTTAAGGCAGAAGTCTTAACTGTCATAACATGAGTGACATGTGGGGAGCCTGCTGAGCTATCACCGTGCTAAGCACTTCCGAGGGAGAATCTCACTCAGTCCCACGGTAGTGCTGCAGAAGCAGATGTGACTAAACTCTCCGATTTATGGATGAAAACTGGAGCACCAGAGGTGAAGGGACTTGCCCAAGGTCAAACCACTCGCTCACAAGGAGCAGAGTTGGAATCCAAGCTCACACCACACTGAATCTGGGCGAGGGGAAGTCTGGTGGGACGTCACAGACCAGGCTCCAGCCCACATGGTCCAGTTGACAACAATCACTGCTTACTGCTCCCTCCACCCAGCCCCGGTTAACCCTCTTGGCCTTGACCTCAGCCTGCCCAGACTTGAGCTACTAAGCTGACCTGTCGGCCCAATGCCTCTCAGGCTACCTGGCCCCATCGTCATGAGACAAGTAGTAGCTACCATGGTGATGTGCAGAGTAAGAGTCAAAATGAGAGGTGGGTGCAAACTCCAACTCTACCACTGACCTGCTGTGTAACATGCTAGCAAGTCATCCGCCACTCAGAGCCTCAATCTCCTCATTTGAAAACAAAACAAAATAACAACAAAAAAACCCGGTACAATTACCTTAAGGATGAAATGAGGCCATGTGTATAAAACACTAGTTCAGTCTCTGGCACGTAATAAAAGCTTAATACCTGATAGCTGCTGTAAGCTTTTGCTACTTTGTGGTGTTGTTTTATTGTTCGGGGCAGTAATGGTTGAAGGAAATGCTCCTCAGGGGCCCACGGTCTGTCACCCATCCACGAACTTTACCATCTGCAATGGGATAAGGAGCTCGCACCAGATGTAAACCAGCTACTCCTCTCCCTGGGAGCAGGGCTCTGCCGCCCCCACGGACCCCTCCCGGCACACGGTTGGGCTGCACGCAGTCGTTGCCCAGAGCTGGCTCAGGGTGCTCCTCAGAATGAGGACCCGAAGAAAGTATTGGAGAGGCAGCGGGACCAAGCTGAGCTGTGAGCATTTCCTTCGCCTCTTTGGCCCCGTGGCAGGAGAGGCATCCGGGCTCCTGGCTCTTTCACTGAACTTCTTATTTTCCCTTTGGCTTCGGCCACTCTGCAGCATCTGGCTTCTGTCACCGTGCAGTTGACATGTAGGTCCCAAGTTCCTTGACCTCCCGGGGATTCTGGGCGTCGGCCGAACTTACCAGAACTGCACGTCATCCACTTCACACATGGAGAGTGTGACATTCAGTGGGGTTTTGTATACTCAGGATTGTGCAACCATCACCACGCTCAATTTTAGAACACATTCTTCATCCCTAAAAGTAAACTAGTCC
>NW_011893081.1:3441-4287 GCF_000151845.1 Pteropus vampyrus
GGCACCCTAGTTGAAAATCAGTTGTCTCAAAAATATGAGGATTTAATTATGGGCTCTTAATTCTATCCCATTAATTTACATATCTTGATTCCTGTGAGTTTGTAGTGGTAAAGAAATTAAACAAGGAAGCCATTAGATTGGGGTGGCTCCAAAGCCTTGAGAGCCTACATATGCAAACAAAAACCTAGGCCAGAGTCAACACATTCGTACTCAAGAAAATGAAACTTAAGCACAATCACGAACAGCCAAAAAGCCTTTCTCGAGTAAGGCAACTGCTCAGTCCGTAGCCAATCACATAATTTCCTTGTTCTGCGTCCATGTTCTCCCTATAAAAACCTCTCCCCCAGTTCCCATCAGGGGAGCGCCCCCAACCACTCTCAGCTGGGTGATCGATCCGGTGTTTGCTCCAATAGACTCTTGAAAGTATGAATGTGCCTCAGTTTACCTTCTAACAGCAGCAATCGTCTACCCTCGCTCCTCTTTTCCTAGTTCGTTTGGGCTATGTTGGGTCCCATGAATGCCCCCGCCAATTTCAGTACCAGCTCGACCCCTGCTCTAGTATGACTATGTCCCACCTTCATTCAACACGCGTCTGCAGGCCCCTTGCTTTGTGCCAGGTGCGATCGTTGGCACTGGAGATGGGGCAGTGGACAAGCTTGCCTGGTCCCTGCCCTGAGGGGGCTTTCATTCCAAAGGAGTGGGCGACAGAAAAGAAAGAATTGGATAATTAGTAAACATATTGTCAGAGAGTGGAAAGACCTTGAAGAAACGAAACAGGACGATGTCTTCAGAGTAACCGCGGGAGATACTCTAGACCGAGTGGTCAGGGAAGGCCTCGCTGAGAAG
>NW_011893081.1:8422-10435 GCF_000151845.1 Pteropus vampyrus
TCATTCACATATCTGCTGAGTCTTCCTGCGCACGCGGGGTCTGTTGCACCCCTGAGCCCCCTTTCCAGCAACACCTGCCCCCCACCCACCCACTCCCGCCAGGCTGAGCTCATTCCTTCATCCCAGGAATCTGTTCTTTCCACTGCCGGCTTCACCGGTTGACACTGACAGCAACCGGGGCTTCGTGCAGTAACCAGAGTCTTGTGCAGTCCCAAAGGAGAGGTTGATGGCGGTTGTGTGGCCTCGTGTCCATTGCTTCTAAGCTCGAGGCTCATTGTCCCTATAGGTCCAGAGTTTCTGTGGATGCTCCAGCTCGTGGAAGGGTACCCCAACTCCCTGCTTCCTAACAATAACCACCCTCCACTTCCTGAATCCTGGGCCTTGGCAATATTGAGGGGACAATATTGAGGGCTCTTAATCCAAGTGGTGGCTCTGCCTTGTGCCCTTTGGTCTCTCAGTGTCTTGCACGCCACCTTTCCCCCAAATTCCTTATGCCAGTAGAACTCTGCAGGCACAGACCTGACTCTGGTGCTGACCTCGATGCACTGGGGGCCTCGGACAGTCCCTTCCCCTCCGGGCTTCGCTTTACCTGCCCAGCTACTAACTAGGCGGGGCAGGAGTCCCCACTGCACTTCCTCCAACAGGTGCCCATTCTGCCCTCACTTGCACACTGCAGGGAACGGGGGACTCGCTCGCTCACAGGCAGCTCATGCCGTCATCAGAGCTCCCTAAAGCTGTACCCTCCACGGGCAGGGCACTGAGCAGAGCTCAGCACAGTGCAATTCCCATTCCCTTGAGGGCAACTCACTCACCAACGGCTCCCAAGATCTGGGTCACACCGTCATGTGGCAAACAAAGCCTCCGCTGCTGTGTGCATGCTCTGTCTCTAAGCCCGGTCTCTCCTGTCTACTAAAAAGGCGATGAATTTTGCCAGCCCGGATCTGGGGTTTTACACCGATCCTTGTAACATCCCAGGGAGATTTTTGTTCATGGACTTTGTTTGTTTGTTTTCGTTTCTTTGGGGCTGTATATTGATGCCAACGATCTGAGATCTCTGGGGAGAACGCCGACCCCGCTCCCGTAGTACTGCACGCTGCAGGGGAAGGAGCGAGGAGGCTGGAGTCAGACAGACCTGGGTTTGCCTCTTGTTTCCGTTTACCATCTGCAGGACCTCGGGAAGATCTCTCTGAGCTTCGATTTCCTCAACTTAAAAATGGGGATGGTAAAAATCCTCTTGTTTTGCGAGTGCTTCAAGGATACAGTAAGTGAAAACACAGAGTATAAAGGACTAGCCAAGTTGCCTGACTCCAAGCAAGAGCCTAGTGAAAGGCAGTTATTACTCCACGAGCAACTTCCTGGAGAAGATTTTAGGTGTGTCACCCAGAAGCCCTGCACTTCTAGATGCCATTGCCCTGGTCACTGCTCCGCATGGTCTCCCTGCGGAAACTGAGCAGGATCAAGGTGAGAAGCTTGAGCCCTGGACCCTGGATGAGCCGCTCCATGACTGAGTCCAATGGGTGCTGAGATGATTACCTGGTTTCACGTTTGGGGAAAGTGGAGAGAGTCTGGTCGTGGGGTGCAGATACTCTTAAGGAGGAAAGAGTTTGGGACAGGAAGTGTTAGCTATCCGCGCTGTCTCTCGCACCAAGCAGAACATCACCTGCTTACCAGCACAGCCTCTTCCCCTGCAGGCTACACGGCCGAGAAGAGAGAGGTTGGCCTTTCGAGCCAGGCAGAGCTGGGTTCGAATCCCAGCTTTACGATCACACCTGCGTTGGGGGTTCTGACCTCTTCATTCTCAAATCTTTCTGGGTGGGTTCCGTTCTCCTCTATTTTTAAGATTCAATTGACCCAGAAACTTGCAGCGACCTCCCCCACCAGGCAGATTTAGCGTTATATTTTTTTTCTCTTGTTCCCAAACTACCTGCCTTCTGCCACCAGCCACACGGAATTGAAAGAGCCTATTCAGCGTCAGTCTTCCCGACCACCCGGGCGCACCTTGAGAGGAGGGAC
>NW_011893082.1:0-1331 GCF_000151845.1 Pteropus vampyrus
CTTCTGCCAAACCCGTCTTTCCCTAGACGCCGCTGCAGCGTCCGGGGTAAACAGTGTCTGTCTGTGAGGACACAGCGGGGTCTCTCAGTGACAGTGACAGGGAGGCGAGTGGCCAGGGTCCTTCAGCAGAGGCCGCAGCCGAGCCCTGCAGCCCCCTGGGCTCTGCTTCCTCCATCAAAGCCATCATCTGGTGTCATCACCTCTAACTGATGAAGGGCCCCCCGGCAGCTGCCGCTGAGCTCGCGGGCCCCCTCCCGCCCTCAGCCTTCGTGCTGCGGGGTTTCCCAAGTCCCGACCTTAACCCCCCAAGGCCTCCCAGCACCCCCACCCCCTCAACCTCGACTCAGCGGGTGGGGCCGCAGGGAGCAGCCCCGCCAGGAACCCCTGCACACCCCCAGCACAGGGCGTCGAGGGCCTGCTGTGTGCCCAGGCTTTCCGCAGGCTGTCACTCCTGTTTCTGAAGCGAGTTGTCATGATCACACTTTACAGGTCAGTGGGGACCCAGCCCAGGAGTGTTTCCCGCAGTGGCCCCGGTGATCTGCACACACTCACGTGCACACACGCAGACACACATGCACGTGCTCAGACACACACACACGAGCCACATGATTAGTGTCTGGGCAGATGGCCCCTGGGACCTGGGAAAGCCTTGTTCGGATGTCACCTCCACGTCAGGCACTGCAGAGGCTCATTTGCATGAAGCCACACGGGACACCCCGCAGGCCCATCCAGGCTCCACTGTGGCTCCAAAGCTCTTAGTGACACAGGAGCATTTATCATCCCCGGAGGACACACCTTAGACCTCCTTGCCCCAGCTCCCCAGATGCAGAGGCCCCTGTCAGGAGACTGGAGCCCAGACCTCGCTGGGCCCCAAGGGCCTCGGAGCATCTGCTTGTCGTCCCTTGCGTGAGCACCAGCCACCCTGTCCCACCCAGGCAAAGCACACCCCACTCTGTCCTGCAGGCTGGGTGCTCCCTCCCCCGTCCTCACCTGCGGGACCCTGTTTGTCACCCAGTTCTCAGACAACAGTCGTGTGTGAAGCTCTCATCATCTAGATCAGGGCCGTGCGTATCTCTCGCACTGGACGCTTGCTGCCCGTGTCGCAGCTTTGGGGTCAGGGTGGCATGGAGCCAGCCTTCGGGAGCCCGGCCGGGACAGAGGAGCGGCCGCCGCAGACGCTGGCCACTCCTGGATGCGCTGCCACCGGCATGGGTCGGTGACGACCAGTCGGTCACCGAAAACACGTGTTGAGGATTGGATGCTGTGTAGCTATTTACGCACCTTTTGCAGAGAAAAACCTCAAGAAACATGTTTCTTATGAGCGACTGCTG
>NW_011893082.1:2444-4036 GCF_000151845.1 Pteropus vampyrus
AGCACCATGCGCCGCGACGCTGGCCGGTGCCTTGCGGGACAGTCGCTGGTGACACACGGATTGTCAGAGCTTTTTGGTTCGGGAAATGCCCTACCCTGGGCGAGCGGGGAGGAGCACTCACTTCAACGTGTCATGCACTCGCTGGCTCCGCCTGCCCAAGCGGAGACGCTGGGTCACGGGGGGGAGGGGACACAGGCCGGGCGTTCCGTGTTCAGCTCCTGGTCGTCCAGTCCAGGATGGTCCCCTGTGCTGACCACACCCGCTCCTCCTGTCCCCAGTGGCAGGGTGGGAAGGCAGGCGCTTGCCTTCCCGTGAGGATGATGGCTGTGAGCGTGTCGGTCGCCGTCGCCGGTGGGCCGTGGGCCGGCGGGTGTGCCTGACAGAAAAACACAGAGATCCCAGCGAGGGGCGCCCTGGCATGTGCTCCCAAGACAAGGGGGGGACCGGGAGCGCCCCGCAGCTTGGGGCGCGGCTCAGCCCAGGCCGTCCCTCCCACCGTGACACCCTGGAGCCTCCACACCGCATCTGGGCCTCCACCGCCGCCTGCCTCCCGAGCCTCCCCTGCAGTCTGCACCCCAAACACTGCCCGCCCCTGCTCCGCCAGGGCCCCCACCGCATGGGCCGCACCCAGCGGTGGCATCCAAGCCCGCGACCTTCGGCCCTCGGCCTCCAGGCTCCCATACACACAGCTCTGCGGGCACCGCCCCCCCTGTCCCCCCTCGCCCAGGCTGTCGCTCTGCTCCTGCCCAGGGCCCCAGACGCCTGCTCCCCGCCCCCAAGACCCGCTGGTCCTGGGAGCCCCTGCAGCGTCCATTACACCACCGCCTCTGCATGTGCTCACCGCCGGAGCGTGAGCTCTCCAGGGCCAGGCCACAGCTCAGCGGCCTGCCGTCCGAGGCCCACAGTCTGCACAGCGGCAGACATTTGCTGGGGGCTGCGGAACGGATGGGCTGGTGCCGCGCTGCGGGTCTGAAACGCCCCGGCTGATCCGAGCCCGGGGCTCATCCTGGAGACGCACCTCGTGGTCTCCCCAGAAGGCTCTGTGTACGCCCGCGTCATCCCAACGCGTGAGACCCGCAGCACGCGGTGGAGCTGTGCGGTGGTGTCCCCGGGGACAGGGAGGGGACGCCACCCTCACAGGGCGTGGTGATGCAGAGCCCTCCTGTCTGCACACGGCAGGGTGCACGGCTCGGGGACCACGGTCCTCAAGGGAGAGTGGGCACCGGCCACCAGGCCAGGGGCGGGCGGGGTGAGGCCGAGGCAGAGCGGGGTAGCAGGGCGCTGGCCGGGGCCGTCAGCCTGCTGTGGGTGCCTTTGACGTACAGGGAGGGCCACACTGTTCCCTGGCCTGAGAATTAGCCAAATGCCCCTAATGTTTCGGAAGCGGGAGAAACCTGGGCTTGGGGGTGGGGCGAGGCATTGAGCAGGGTGGACACAAAAAAAAATCTTAAGTCTAAAAACTAGGCAAAAAAGGCTGGACCTGCTCCGATTTTCGTGTAGGACACAGGAATGAAAAGTCCAGAGACATAAACACCCCAAAGTCTGCGAGGCCTTGAGTCGATGACCAGGACCTGAGCCCATCGTGGGCCTCG
>NW_011893082.1:5135-5475 GCF_000151845.1 Pteropus vampyrus
CCTGTGACAGCCACACCCAGGCCAGCTGCAAGGAGATAGATGGGTGACCGTCACCCGCGTCCTCCTGGCGTCCTGGCCCGGGACCTGAGGCCCTTACACAGCGAACCGCTGACCGTGAGCGGCTGCCTGTCCTGCTCACCTCAGCCCGGTGTCTCTCAGAGTGGCGCCCGACCCAGGCGGGAGTGGGTCCCCCCCCAGGACAGGGACCGCCGCCTCCCTGGCCGAGCATCCGGGCCTTCACACCCGCACCCAGCCGCCTCGACACCCTCCGACACGCAGGAAGGTCGCAGGAGCTTTGTGGAGACACTTCAGACCTGCCGGCCAACCGTGGTCCAAAGCG
>NW_011893083.1:0-399 GCF_000151845.1 Pteropus vampyrus
GCGCCTCGGACGAGGCCCCGTGTTGGTCGTCGGCGACGCGCTCGCCACACTTGCTGGGCCTCAGGTCCTCGAACTTGGTCCTGGGCGTTGCGGACGAGAGCGGGGCCCGAGGGCCTTTCACCCCCTCCCGGCCCGTGTGCCCAGTCTTGCCCCGCGCCATGTCATAGCTGTGTGTCCGAAGAGGGAAGCCTGCTGCTTTTTCTGTAGTGGGACTTCCTAGGTGTGTGTGTGGGGGGGAAACAGCATAACAGGCTGGCCCCCCAAAATATCCACATCCTAATCCCCCGGCCCTTCCACGGTTAAGGGGACTTTACAGATGGGATTCAGTGAAGGATCTGCAGATGGGAGGTGAGCCTGGATCACCCCGGTGGGCCGGGTGTCATCACAAGGGTCTTGACA
>NW_011893083.1:7514-9644 GCF_000151845.1 Pteropus vampyrus
CTTGAAGTTCGCACGCAGCGCCTCGGACGAGGCCCCGTGTTGGTCGTCGGCGACGCGCTCGCCACACTTGCTGGGCCTCAGGTCCTCGAACTTGGTCCTGGGCGTTGCGGATGAGAGCGGGGCCCGAGGGCCTTTCACCCCCTCCCGGCCCGTGTGCCCAGTCTTGCCCCGCGCCATGTCGTAGCTGTGTGTCCGAAGAGGGAAGCCTGCTGCTTTTTCTGTAGTGGGACTTCCTAGGTGTGTGTGTGTGTGGGGGAAACAGCATAACAGGCTGGCCCCCCAAAATATCCACATCCTAATCCCCCGGCCCTTCCACGGCTAAAGGGACTTTACAGATGGGATTCAGTGAAGGATCTGCAGATGGGAGGTGAGCCTGGATCACCCCGGTGGGCCGGGTGTCATCACAAGGGTCTTGACAGAAGAGA
Organism: Pteropus vampyrus; assembly: GCF_000151845.1. Classification (NCBI taxonomy): domain Eukaryota; kingdom Metazoa; phylum Chordata; class Mammalia; order Chiroptera; family Pteropodidae; genus Pteropus; species Pteropus vampyrus. Next base: position 7,940 of record NW_011893083.1, read on the forward strand.
GAGGCTGGAGGGCGAGGGTCGAGGACAAAGGGTTCGGCCACCAGCCAAGGATACAGGTGCCTTTAGAAGCCGAAAAAGGCAGGAAACAGATCTTCCCCTAAAGGTTCCGGAAGGCCCCTGCTGTCACCTGACTGGCCTGGTGAGACTCGCTTCAGACTTCCGACCTCCATAACAGCGAGATGACGCGTGTGCACGTTCCCGGCGCCTGAGTTGGCACCATCGGTCACGGCGGCGGCGGCCGCATTCAAGCCGAATCCTCTTGGTGCTGCTCTGGGCCAGGGCTGGCTCACACACCCCCCCTTCTAATCGTCTCAGCCGTGCAGTGCAGGTCAGGTGTCCCCACTTTACCAATGAAGAAACAGAAACTCGCAGCCAGGGAGGGGCGCTGCCTACTCTCAGCCTCGTCTGCGATGCCACAAATCTGCCCATTCTGTTATTGCATGTCCCCAATGGCCAGGCGTCCTGTGCTCCTCGGGGCTGGCCGAGTGACGCCGGATTCCAGCTCGGTGATGGGATGTAAGTCTACCGGCCAGCGCCCTGGTGTGGGACCCCGGGCAGGGGCCTTTGCCTCTGCCCCTGTGTCGCCATCTGAGATCTGGCTCTAGCGTCTTATAGTGCAAAGGTTGCATGGGTCGTGCATTGAAAGAGCCTGCTACTTAGGGTATCTCAGGTCTGTCCTCCTCGGCACAATGGGCATTTGGCCAGGTCGTTCTCTGGGAGGAGGGGTGTCCTAGGTACCATGGGGGTATCGAGCAGCATCCCTGGCCCCCATTCACTCAATGCTTAGAGAACCCCTCCCCAGTGATGACAACCACAGAGGTCCCCATACGTTCCCCAGTATCCTCGGGGGGCAGAATCACCGCCAGGTGAGACCACTGAGTTCGCTAGTATCTCAAACTCTCATTTTCCTGCCTTTTAAGTGAGCCCACTGTGCTTCCCCAAATGGGGCCGTTGATACGGCAGGGAACATATCGTGCCTAATGATACATAGGCTGGAACTGGCCATCGTGGTGAGTCAGGTGCTAATCTGAGCACTTGTTAGACGGAGGCCTCATCCTTGTCTCAAGCCTCTGGGTAGTTGCTACTGATCGTCCCATTTTACAGATGGGGGAACTGAGGCAGCTAGAAATCAAATGATTCGCTCTAAAGCCTCCCGATCGGGAAGCGGTAGCCCTGGGCCTCAGACCCAGGCGGGCTGGCACCGGAGCCCACGAGGGCCCGGCAAGCGAGTCGGGGTCCTTGTCTTTCTGTATGTCCCCCAACTCCCTGGAGGAGCTTGGCTGACCCGCCTCCCTCTCTGCCCATCATCGCCCCCCTCTGCAGAACGAGATAGTTAGCGATGGCCGCGTAACAAGTTAGCACGAACCCACTGGCTGTGAACACATTTTTCCACGTTATTTCATAAAGTCGACTGTACCGTGACAGATGGCAGCATCCATTCTGCTTTTTTTGCATTTGTCCCTGTTCTGACGGATGAGATTGCAGACTTTTCTTAATAAAAAGAAGAATGTCGGCGGCTCTGGGGAAATCCCCTGTCGTAAAGGGTGGGGTGGAAAGAGGGAGGGTCTTCTCTTTTGTGCAGCCCGTGGCCCACAAAGCGTAAAATACTTACCATCCAATCCTTCACAGAAAAAGTTGGCCAGCCTCTGCTCGAGACCACCGTTCTGTGCTTCCCGTTCCATCTTACTGCTTAGACGCACATATT
>NW_011893083.1:13429-15265 GCF_000151845.1 Pteropus vampyrus
ACACAGTAGGTGCTCAATAAAATGTCTCCCTCACTGGAGACAGGCACTAAGTAAGGGCCCGGAGCGGGGAGGGTGCATCTCCCTCCCGTGAACCTTTAAGCAAACTTTGGCCTATGATCCATGAACCTCTTGGCGGACCCGATGATGGAATTCGGGCTGCCCATGAACTAACCGATGGGAAGAAATGCACATCTTCCTTTTCGCTGACTCTAACCGGTATTTACCATTTCCTTAATTATGAACGAAGGCAACGGCAGGACTTGTGACTTTATCCCCAGTTGAAAACCACAGGTATTTTCATACCAAATCACATTGCTGCAGACGGCCCAGAGTAGAGCTGACACTCAGCACGAGTACATTGCTGTGGTTATTAGATCTTGTTAGTTCATATGGCGATAAAGGTATATATATCCCTAAGAGATGTCTGTTGCTTCAATATAGCTCTATTTCAAAAGTATTTTTAAAGCGATTGCCTTACAAGTATTTTTTTAAAGTTTTTCAAATGGTGGTACAATACACTGAAAACTCACCCTCTCAACCACTGTTAAGTGCACAGCTCAGCGGCATTAAGTACACGCACGTTGCTGTGCCACCGTCCCCACTGTCCCCACTGTCCATCTCCAGAGCGTTCTCACCTTCCAGAACTGACCCTCTGTCCCCATCACACGCTCACTCCCCTCCCCTCCCCCAGCCCCTGGCTCCACCATCTGCTTCCTGTCTCTATGGATCTGACTCCTCTGGGGACCCCCCCGTGAGTGGGATCACACAGCATTTGTCCATTTGTCCTGATTGGCTCACTTCACAGAGCGTAATGTCCCCAAGTTTCATCTACGTGGTAGCAGGGGTCAGAACTTCCTTTTTAAGGTTGAACAATACCTAGTCCTCTGAATGGATACAACATCATGGCATTTTGTTTATCCATTCGCCCAACGATGGATCGCTAATTTGTTTTTTAAAAAATATTTTAATAAATGCTTTTCCACGCCATGTCCTTGTCAGCGCCTGTATTTAGTTTCTGCACCCACAAGTAGTATTTTGAGAGGAGGCACCTCTATTCTCCAGGCTAAAGGGGACCAGACAAAGGCACTAATAATTTCATGGGCCCCCTCCTCCATTAAAAAAATAATAAAAATTACATTTTACCACTGCCTTGTTGTAAAGACGAATATAATCCAGGCTGGATACTATTCCTTTTTGTTTCTGATTTGAAAAGAAACGAAACATCTTCGCGGGCCCCTAGAGGTACGATGGGCGCTGGCTACTGCGTCTTACCCACGCCCCGTGGGTGTGTCCACCTGGGTCCGGAACGCCCGGAAGGTTAGGACCCCTGTCAGTTCTGAAGCGTCGCGTTGGCGACTTCGAGAGATGCCATCTTGCTGTCCCTCTTCCCACCACGTGGGTTTCCCCAGCCCGCCGTGCCCGCCGTGCGTGGCCACATTCTCCTCCCTCCCATTTCCAGGCGTCTCGCCCATGATCCCAGCCCCTAATTCTACTTCCTGGATAGCACCGATCGCTCATGGAAATGACCCCCTCCCGTTAAACCGTGGTCCCCTTCTCTCCAGACCGCATGCCTGCTTCCCGCAGGCCTTGTCCCTCTGTCCCCAGCACGGTTTCCAGAGCGTGGCGCGGCGCACGGGAGGCGCCCGAATCTGGGGCTGGGTGGGGGGGGCGGGGGCGCGCGGAGCGGGGGAGGGCGGCGCTGCGGGGCGTCTCGGGGACTTTCCCCGTCCCGCTGGGCAGGCGTGACTTCACCCCGGTTCCTCCCCGCCCGCGGGCACCGCGGAAGAGGCAGGCGGAGTCCCGGAGGCGGAGCCGCCCGCACCACCTCCAGGCCGG
>NW_011893084.1:0-2096 GCF_000151845.1 Pteropus vampyrus
TGTGAAAGCTATTCTTGAAACTAGTACCAATAAATATCCACAAACCAATTTAAGAGTTGTCAACATTACACTAGCAACTGATATAAATATTCATATACACTATAAAGAGGTGGTATGGTGGATCAGATATTCTGAGGTGTATATTTTAAAAAAATCTATTCCTTCCTTAAGACTGCTTAAAAATAAAAAGCAACATGGTTGTACTTGGTAATATCTGAAAACTATGCTTCAAAACATTAGGATTTAAGCTCATTTTCAAAAACATTGTAATACTTTTAAAAATTATTACAATTGATACCTTGTGGTTTCCTTGGAGATTCATAGCTAAACATAAGTTACATTTCGAACAGTGGAAAAAATCTTCCTTTGGACCAATCCTAAAATAAAATATGTGAAAGCCAAAAGATTAGATTTTACTACAGTTCATTATAAGTTTAGTTTTACCGTAAAGAAAGTTCAAACCACACTGAAGAACATGAGGTAAACCCCCACCTCCCACAAGCATTCCCCAAGTGTAAGCAGAACGGTATTTACCCTTTGAAGTCTTTTTTTCTATAAAACTGCAAGCACGTGCACCATGTGCACACCAATACACTTTGGGTTTCATTGTTTACGTAAATGGATTCTTCTTATATCTCCTGTTCTGCAACTTTTTTTCACTTAGCAATATAGCACGAAGATTATTCTGTCTGTCTATATAGAACTACTTCATTCCTTTTCATAGTTACATACTATTACAGTATAGATATAATTTTTTAAAATATTCCCTATTGACATAATTTACTGTCTTTAGTTAATTCAATGATATAATAAATACCTTATACAGAAATCACTTAGCCTACATGTTGATGACTTTTTTTATAAGATCCCTAAAAGTGAAATTATGAGGTCAGAGGTCATTGTATCATTAGTTTTGATACTGCCAAACTGACTTCCAGAAGGAAAGAACCCACTTATACTCCCACCAATAGTACTTATACTCCTACCAATAGTAAGTGACAGCAACAATGTTCCCTACACCCCAGTCAACACTGGTTACCTATATGACAGACAAGATGTCATTTTAATTCGCACTTCTCAGCTTATGAGACAGAGAGTATATTTTAATGTTTATGAACCTTTTGGATTTCTTCTGTGGACTGTCCGTCCATGTGCTCTGTTCATTTTTCTACTACAGTATTTGCCATTTACTTAAAGGAACTCTTTATATATCCTGGATATTAATCTTTTTTCATTTGTATACATTACAAGTACTTTTCTGGTATGTCATCTATCTTTGCTTAAATCTTTTGTCATATAGCCATTGTAATATGTATGTAATTCCTATGTAATAAAAAGCTATTGTTTCCTTTATGGCTTATGCTTCTGCCTCTTGTTTAGGACTTTTGTAATCTATAGAGCAAACACATATTCTATACACATCTAATACTTACATCTTTTTTTATATTTTTCCTGTCATCCACTTGAAATGTATTCTGTATAGTAAAGGTGAGATAGCCAGTTGTCCCCAAATTTCTAATATTCTCTTCTTTCACAACAACAAAACATTTAGCTAGGCACAGGGCTGTCCTGAATAGAGCTATTCTCCAACTTCTCTGGAAGTTTTAAACAGAAGAGATCGATAAAAATTCTGTGTTGTTCCCTTAGGAGAAAAGGGTATACCTTCTCTTCATCTATTTAGTCTCTTTCCACTGAAAGAAGATGAGCTCTTTTAAACTGCGTAAACAAGAAAATATCTTATGGATAGGAGGGCAAAAACATAAAAGAAGCCTGAATCCTGTTTAACTACATAAATCAGACTTTTTCCATGAGAAATAAAAACTTCTACCTTTCCTGAGCCCCTGTTATTCTGAGTTTTGATCACAAGATGCTAAAACCATGTTCTAATGAATATACAGTTTTTATAATTTTTTGTTTTCTAAATGGGCAATCGATTATCCTAATGCCCTTTCCAGATTTGAAATACCACTTGTTATAAATTAATGTATAAATATGTGAATGTATACACATACAAACGCTGTTTCTCCATTTATCTATTTGTCCATTACCTGAACAAAGAGCACACCATTGAAATTTCTCTAGTTTCATGTTTTGCT
>NW_011893084.1:2616-7938 GCF_000151845.1 Pteropus vampyrus
GATTCCCATCAGCGAGACTAGAAAACCTTTTAATTCATGGGGTACAGTGCTCAGGAAGGTAGTGCCTCAGCAGTCTTAGAAAAAGCACACTTCTGCAGATCTACCCAGTAAATTATAAAAGCAAGTCCCAGAATACCAAACTGTTCCCAAGTAACTCAACGGCATCCTAAAATAAAGCTCAAAAAGATTTAATAGGAATACAAAATTATTCATCACACAGCAAGGTAAAAATCACAATGTCTGGTATCCAATCAACAATGACCAGGCATGCAAAGAGGCAGGAAATAACAAGCCAAAATGAGAATAATCAATCAAAATTGACCCCAAACTGACAATGTTAGAATTAGCAGAGAAGGACATTAAAACAGCTGTTATAACTATATACCAGGTACTCAAAGAGCTAGCACGGAAACAGTATATATAAAAAACCCAACTCAAACTTCTAGAGATAAAAATTACAATGGCAGATTAGATATTGATAAAGAAAAGATTAGTCAACTTGAAGCCACAGTAACTGAAACTATTAAAAAATAAATAGAAAAAAGAACTTTAAGAAATCTAATACACATGTAATTGTAGATCTCAAAGGTGGGGAGCAGGAGAAGGGGGAAGACAGAGAAAAGATGTGACCAAAATTTTTCTAAACTTGATGAAACAAACCCACAAGTTCAAGAAGATCAATAAACCCTAAGCACAAGCAACATAAAAAAAAAAAAAAAAAAAAACCAACCCTGTATCATGGAACATATAATGAAACTGCTCAAAACCAGCGATTAAGAGAAAATCTTAAAAGCAGCCTGTGAAGACTGAAAATTAACATCTTCCTACAACCCACTCTTGTAACTGCTAGTATTTTCAACCCTTTCTGGCTTCTACGTCTTTATGCCATTTCTTTACAATATTTTTTGGCTTTTCTCCCACAGAATTTAACACAAGTCATTATAATGATATATCTTGTTTGCTGAATAAAAATTTTAAATTTTGGCACCTGGAGAAAAAAAGCCACCTGTGGAAAAAAGACAAGTACAGAAGGAACAAAGAATGACACCTGATTTCTCACTGGAAACAATGCATGTGAGAATGCAGTAGAGCAATATTTTTAAAGTACTGAAACAAAAATCGAGCTAGAATTCTACATTCAGCAAAATTATCTTACAAAAATGAAAGCAAAATAAAGATGTCTCAGACACGCAAAAGCCAAAAGCATTCATTACTAAGAGAACCTGTTTAAACAAATAACAGTCAATGTGGTTTCAGTGCTGTAGCTATAATCAGAGCTGATCTGGCAGGCTCTGGAGCAGTGTCTCTCAAACAACCTCAAATAAGGTAAGAAATTTTTTACATCCTGACCCAGTTCTCTCTTCCTCCTCACACACACATACACAATACACGCAAAATGCTAACAAAAGTTCCATGAAACAGTGCTTATCTTACCATGTATTCATCTTTCACTGTCTTTTTTAAAATGGTGGTAGTGACTCATTAGATTCATTTCAGTTTAAAATATTCTATATATCTGTTTTACTCCCATCCTCAACCCCAGTCTCTACCTACACCCCACTGGCCTTCACTCCATTCTTTTACTGTATTCTCTAAGGCTTGGTTATTTACTTAGACCCCAGCCCACTTTGATCTATTCAGCCTTAGCCTAACACTATTAAAATTTTACTCACTTTCCTACAAATGACAGCTCCAATATCCTAAAATCTGACAAATTCTGTAGTACTGATTGCTTATTAAACCCATTCTTCCACAAACAGAATATAAAGACAAGAATCATGCCTTCTAATCCATTAATGTTCTACACATAGCAAAGATTTGTCTGATGTTTATTTAATAACTTAAAGAAATGGGAAAATATGTACCCTTCCCTTGATTTAAAGTATCATTTTATTAGCATTTTATTTCCCCAATTCAGTTTAACTTTTAAACTTTAAAACAATACCTGTTCATTATTTAAAATGTGTAAAACCCAGAAGAACATGCACTAACAAACAAATGTATCAACCAAAACTTAAAATTACTCATGATCCCACCACCCATGGGTAACTACTGCTAACATTTTGATATGTGTGCTATCTTAACGCTTTTTTACCAATTATTTTTTTAATCCCAAATATTACTCAAGAACATTACCTTTAATAGGGGCTTGCAAATTTAACAATCTCCCAAACATAAAGGTTGCTTCTAATTTTTCATGATTATTTTTATTGCCACTATATATATACTGTACATAATTCTTGGTACATATCTCTATTTCCTTGGAACAACCTAAACATGGAATTACACAATCAAAGAGCTGGTACAATTTTTAAGAACAGAAATCAGAACATAGGAACTACATCTGCTATATCATATTATCATAAACAGTTTAAGTATATTCTGGTGCTTGTTTAACAACGAGAAATGATATTTCTCCATTTAAAAAAAAAAAAGTTAATTCCAGTACATTTTGGTAAGGATAAGTACTCACTGTCAAAATATTTTAGATCAGATATCTGCTCCTGATTAACCTATTTCTCGTTTGCCCTGAGAATGCTGGTGGCTGCAGCATTTACCGAGATAACTCGCAGATTACAGTCTTAACCTTAAACCCTCAAAGTTGGCCACAAAATACCTCGTTTGTTATTATTTTCACATAGTTCTAGTGGATCGATAATCTTTGGAAACATTTTATTTATAGCACTCTGTTTTTATAAATTTTCCATTTGTAAAATATAATAATTCTCAATTGCTAAAAATGTCAAATCCTAGAAAACTTAGCATTCCTATGCATGATGTTAAACTAACAATGGGAGTAAGCTGCACTTTTTTTTCCTAAACAGGAAATGGGTTAAAGAAAAACTGAAACCCTATTTTTAGGGCCAATCACTCTTTAAGAAATACTGCCACAGTCAAAAGATTATCTATAACTATCAATAGCTATTTTAAAATGTAAAAGCAGGACTAACATATTAAACTCTGTAAGAAGCACTGATTTCATTGCAGTGACTACTACCTAAGGGGACGAACAATTTTTCGAGCCCACACCCTCAGCTCAGAGTCAAAGACAGCCTAGAAGTACTATAAGCACCAAGAGTAGGAGAAATCTGGATAGGAGAATTATGAGGAAGTCTTGCAGATTTGTTTAATGGACTAAAAGCAATAATTAAGTTTCATAATATATTTAAGACAAAAGTGTTTGTTTTAACATCCAAAAGAGAGCTCAATGTAAAGAAGGTACAGATATACAGCAAAAAGACTGTAACAAAAATATAAGAATTCATACATCCAAATGACATAATTTTTTTAAATGTTATTGTGAGAAAATAGTTTCCAATGATGCTGCTACTGCAATTTTTAACTCGTCTTTTGATATTTTTACTATTTTAAAAAATTGTCATTATTTGATGATCATACGTCATTCTGACTAAACATAGTATTTGCCATTCTTATTTTGATCACAGTATCTTTCAGTAATTAAAAAAAAAGTTCTGAAAATCCTCAGAAGTGTGAATTTTCAGTGTGCCATAGGCACTCATTGAAAGAACTGTACAATAAATGTTTCAAAAGTTTCTGAGCAATAACAACAGATATAAGGCCTCCTAAAATACCTACTTGAAGTGATCATTTTCAAAAACCTGACTCATATAACTTTGATACCTAATATAAAATATAAAACAACTTTCTTATTTGAAAATTTCTTAGTTATGTCATATATTATTAACTAGACACTTCCCAAATACATATTATACTCCCAGAAAGGATTCTAAAACCAAGTGTTAGAAACCCTACAACCTGAGATTTACACTGCACAATTAGCAAGTTAAAAGTTCTAAGAAATAAATTAAATGCAGCACTTAAAAAAGCTAAATGACTAAAAAAACCTTTTTCATACAATATCCATTTTATATCAGAATTTAGTTTCTTTTTTGATCGAATTTTTTAAAAGAATTGTTTTAAATATTAGAATTTTATTCTATCTCAGGTATCTTCCAAGAACAAAGAAAAAATCTACTTTTTTAATAGCATAAACTCATTCTATTTTGCAATTACCACATGGGTCTATTGTACCCTTTTATAAATCTGATACATTATGCGATTTTAGTAATCTTATTTTTCCTATATCTTGAAACATTTTGCTATTTCAGCATCCTAGGAATTCTTTTACTTTAATCATCAGTTATTCCTAATTATCCTGACAAAAAAAGACTAAAATGCAAAGTATGGTATACAATGGAAGGTAGAAACACCTGAAAAGGTGACACAATATGAAAAAAATCACTACTTTTACATCATCTTTCAGTTTTCTTTTTGCATTGCTCAAAGTGTTACATCATCTCTTAAGAAGGTTTTAAAAAAAGTTTGGATACATCTTCCTTGTAAGTTTTTTTAGTTTTCCTTGAATATACTTGAGAATTCAGAATTTTTCATTTTTCACCCATAAGGGCAAATAGGAAAAAAAAAATTGAAAGAGCAAAACTTTAGATAAAGCAGAAGATAAATGCACAGAGACACCACTCTAGACTGGGGCTTCTCCACCTATGCACTATTGACATTTGGGGCCAGATAACACTTTGTGGTGTGAGACTGTCTTGTGCACTGGGGGATGTTTAGCAGCATACCTGGCCTATACTCAGTAGATGCCAGGAGCAGCCTACCTCCTCCAACCCATTCCCCACCTAACTCAGCTTTAACAACCAAAAAGGTCTCCAGACATTGCTAAATAATCTCTGGGGGCAAAATCGTCCCTGGTTGAAAATCACTGTTGTAGACTCTAATGATGTTGGCAAATTATCATATAAGCAATTTATCATATAAATCATATCATAGTTTATCGTCAAATGATATCCTCTTAGATGAATGGTCTCATTCAAGAAAATGAATGAACAATACATCTCTAAGGACAAAAAGAAAATATGGTATCCTCACTAGTAGTCATTCAATAGGAAGGACTTCAATTCAAAATATTTTGTGTCAAGAACCTGGACCATCCCATTCTGCTAAAAGATGTAGGACCGCAATTTTCCATCTTTTATATTTGTACACCAAATATGGCTCAGAAGTGGACAAATGAAGGAAAGTGTGTGTATAAAAGCACTTGGAAGGAAACAGATGATGTAAAAACTGAAAAAATTCATAGGACTGACCATCCTGATAAGTGTCTGTAAATCTTAAAATAAAAAATGTTTTGCTATATAGAGATAAGAAGACATCCACCTTTCGACAAAATAATGAGCTTTTAAAAGTTACAAAAGCATTAAATTTGGCAATGCATACACAGAAGTAATGATAAACCAGAATCTATTTGTAATGTATTTGAGATCTGGAGTCAGTATTATA
>NW_011893085.1:0-1316 GCF_000151845.1 Pteropus vampyrus
GCAGAACGGAGTCCACAGACGGGCGCGGGCGCATCTGCTTGTGTGCACACGTGCATGGGAGACCCTGATTTTGGTAAAGTCAGTGCTTTGAAGGGTAGTAAAGACACAGAGGCCGCGGACTCTTCCCAGATGGTGTGGACGCAGTCGACCAGTCACTTGGTAAAAATGAGAGCACCGCCTTACAGGATACATTAAACCTCCACTGCCAAACACAGCAGATGGCATACAAATTCTCGAAGAAAATACGGGTTTTATGATCTGGGGGCAGGTGTCAGGTGCAGGGGTGAAACCCTGAGCTAGCTGCCTCGTGGCCCCGGGGACAAGCTGAGGAGGCTGCTCCCGAAGGACGGGGCCCGTGAGCCCTGCTCCGGGACGGCGGGGGCCGCTGAGGGGCTCCCCTGCGTGGACCTCTGAAGCTGCGCTTCGTTTCCTTCCCCACTTCCTGTGTGGTGTCAATTCGTTTTAGATTATTTTTAATCCTCGGACAGAATAATTAGATGGCATGTATTTGAGAAGAACACATTTTCCCTCTAAAACTCATTAGTTGTGTTCGTAATTGAATGTACTCCAGTTCTTGAGGGTTAAAGAGAGTTTTCAGAGTTCGATGTGTTTGGGGAGAGACTAGATCTTAAAAGGCTGCCACAGCGTCCGCCGGTGCCGCCGCAGGCTGTGGGCTGGGGACCCTGATTCCTGGACCCGCCAGGAAACGCTTCTGCTCTCGTGTCCCGTGCTGCCCCTGTGGGTCCCGCTTCTGGAACGAAGTTCCTTGGGAGGAAGCGCGCGGTCCGTCACGCACGCTGGGTCCTCGTTCCTCTTCTCCCTGGCCCTTTTCTCCCAGGCTGCCCGGTAATTTCTACAGCACCCCAAAGTCAGCTGGGCGAGGTCCCATGTTGGGGACCAGCGGCACCCTGTGACCCACTCCTCAGCTGGGGGAGGCGCCCGCACTGAGGGGTCATCACTCAGCCACCTCGCCGATGGCCACCTGACTTCCTTTCTTTCTGACCTTCGTGGTGTGATTCTTCCTGCCAGATATATGTAGTTTATAGTGTGTCACAATGTGTCATTTAACTGTCTAAAGTGAGACTCCATCGGAGTTGGGTTTCTTTCTGTCTAGGTGGTGGAGGATATCGAATACCTCAAGTATGACAGAGGGCCGTGGCTCAACCAGGACGACCGTACCTTCCACAATCTGCGGATGCTGTGAGTTTGGGGCCGTGGGCACCGACGGGGCGAGGGGGCTGCTTTTGAGCTCAGCGTGCTGCCTGCTGGAGAGCCTTCCAGGCTTTCGAAGTGCTTGTGTTTCAGGTCGGGCATTC
>NW_011893085.1:4051-5668 GCF_000151845.1 Pteropus vampyrus
TGGCACATTTGGACAGTTCACATTTAAGTGAATGTCGATACGTTTGTCTGTCACTGTTTTCTCTCGTTGCTCCCGTTCCTTGTTTTCTCCCGCTGCCTTTTTTGGCCTTCGGGTTCTAACTGCGCATTCTGCGTGGTTCCGTTTCCTGCCTCTGCGAGCACGTCGCCTGTACTTTTAAAGCTGCCGTTGTTCCCGTGCAGTGTTTCCAGCGTGCATTTAGGGTGCGCCCGAGTCCTCGTTCGGGGGCCCCGCCGCCTCACGGGTGGTGCGGGTGCCCGAGCGGAGAGCTCTGTTTCCCCCTCCCTCCCCCGCCCCGCGAGACGCCCCTGCCACGCATCCCACCTCCCTCTGCGTTCTCACCGCCCAGTGCGCGGGGCCGATGCTCCGGGGGAAGTCGCGATGCTCGTTTTTAAAGTAGTTTTCGTTGTCATCGTAGGGACAAGAGCGATGGCGTCCAGGCTCTCTCATTGTTGGAGCAGAAACTGCAAGTCCCTCTTAGTTTTTAAAACTGGGTAACTTTTTCATCTAGACGCTCGTCCATGTGCGGTTGGCCCCCGAACAACATGGGGTTGGGGTGCAGACCCCTCTGCACTTGAAAATTCGCATATAAGTTGTGACTCCTCCCAAATTTCAGTCGTCCCTCGGTATCTGCGGGGGGCGGTTCCAGGCCCCCTGTGAACACCAGATCGTCAGACGTTCCAGTCCCTGATCTGAAGTGGCCTGGGACGTGCACACGCCGGCCCTCCAAGTTCGCGCGGGCTGCCGCATCGGGACACGGAGGCCGACCGTGCCGAGTGGACATGCCCACCCGTGGTGGGCCCTGGGAGCTCAGTGCCGTCCCCTAACCGTCAGCTGGGACGCGTGCGACTTGGTTCCCGACTGAGTCCGAGGTTCACGTCTCAGAATCACCGTTTTGGTCGTATAGTTACACGGTTATCAGAGCTTAGAGGACGAGCCTGGAATTCCCTAAAAGTCTCCATTACAGCATTTAGTTAATTTTTTATTCTCTTACTGTACATGCCCTTGGCCTTCCTGTCTCCCAGCTTTCTGCTCCTCTGTTTCCCAAGGGTATTTCCTGACGGTTATGGTGGCAATTATGTTTACTTTCATTTCGCTATCATTTCTTAATTTGGGGGCTCAAACGAAAATTACGACTAATTTTCTAGGATAATTATTGTAAACGTGCTGTTTACTAGTTATACTCATTTTGTCCAGAACTTGGCGAAATGATTGGTTTAGGGCGTTTTCGTGCTGTCCCAGTCGTGCATGTCGGTGTGTGATCACGTGCGTGCGCGTGCGTGTGCGTGCGTGTGCATGTGTGTGCTAAGAGACAGTAACCGTTTCCGCCTGGGCAGCATTGCGGGTTCGTACCCGTGACTTTCTGGCGCCCATGCCGCGGGGCCCCGCCCGTGTCGGCGACCGGTTGCCAGGCAGGCCTCCACTTGCCTGGGGCCCTGGGCCGCCCCCTCCTTCCCCAGAGCTGGGGCTTCCCCTTCTCCCCCGCACCCCGAGACCCTGGAGGATGCCCTTCTAACGTGACGTGTCATTCAGTGCTATAAAAGCCGTGAGGCGTCAGGCTGTGTCAGAAGTAAGTGTTTCAAACAGACTTTACAGTTC
>NW_011893085.1:7690-8472 GCF_000151845.1 Pteropus vampyrus
ATTTTATCCTTTATTCTGACGGTTCGGTGTGACCCGTATTTGTCCTGTTTCCCAGGGTTCAGAATAAGTTGGAGGTGCTGAACTACACAACCATCCCGGTCTATCTCCCAGAAATCACGATCGGAGCTCACCAGAGTGACAGAGTCTTCCACAAGTTCGTCGAGGTGAGGCCCGACCCGCCGCGGGGTCCCAGACACCCGGAACAAAGTGGCTTCTCTGAGAAGTGGTTCTGGTTGCTGCTTTTTGTTTGTTTGCTTTAGTGGAAGAGCTTCCTTTATTGAAATGAGTCTCCTTCTCCCCTCCGTTGTGGTAGGGAAAGCTGACGTGGTTTGTCGAATGACCACGCACAGCGTGATGTTCAGGGTGCCGTGTGCTGCAGGGGACAGCCTTTGTCAGCATGTCACCTTGGTACAAGCACGGTCTCTGTCCTTTCGCCTTCATCTGCTGCGTTTCTTCCATGTCAGGTTGGGCTTCCGGTGTTGCTTACTCTGCGTGGTCCACCAGCCCTTACGTGGAAGGCCGTGGTTCCTGCAGGGGTGCTGGGAGCGGGGGGCGGGCGCAGGGCAGCGGCCGGCAGATGGGCAGGGGCGGGCAGGTGGGCGGGCCCGGCTGCCGTCCTGGTCTGTCTGCTCATCTGATTCGCACACCTTTTCAGTGGAGTATTTGTTTTCACAGTGGTCTGGAGCATCATTTCAGGCACGCGTCCGGGAACCGAGGGAACATTCTTAAGTTCGTTCTGGGTCCAGAGGGCGAGCGAGAGCCTTCTCGGGAAGGCTGGTGAG
>NW_011893086.1:0-417 GCF_000151845.1 Pteropus vampyrus
TACAAGGCCAGCCTGAGACTCACAGATACTTCTTTGGGTCTACTTTGGTAGGTCACATTTATAATTTTGGATCAGGGAGGTGGCGGGGAGTCCAGTAGATGTGGAGTGCAGTCCTGGCCCTGTGACATCTTCCCTGTGTGACCATGGGCAAGTCTGTGACTTTCTCTGAACCCTAGTTTCTTTTTGAGCAGCAGGGAGATGAAAGGGTATGCCCTCCAGTGCCATGAGGCTGGAGACAAACGTGAAAGCGCTCAGCACAGTGCCTGGTACGGGAGGCCCGGTGATCGTCAGCTCTTACGTTGCTGGTCCCCGGAGGTTTTGTAGGGCCACGACTACTAACAGGTTTCTCCTCTCCGTGCGAACTCAGGGGTCGGGTGAGGTGTGGCAACCGCGCAGAGGTGTTCCCGCACGGACCGC
>NW_011893086.1:2622-4808 GCF_000151845.1 Pteropus vampyrus
CGCGCCCCCAGGACCCATGGGTGACCTGGGTAACCGTAGGACTGGTTCCCAGGACTCCATCGAGGTCACCACGCTCCCAGGTGGGGTCCTGCTGGTGGGCCTCTGGCTTCGCAAAGCTTTCTAGCTTTTCCTGCCGGTCTTTGAACTGACCCTCAGGTGTCCAGGCTTCGCCCAACTCTGAGCCCTGGGCGGTGGTAGCCAGGAGTCCTGACATCCCCACTCCAAAGCTGCTGCCTCCATTTCACAGCTGGGTACTGGATCTGAAAGAAAAAAAAAAAAGGTTTGTAATTTGTTCTGGGTTAGGAAGGGCCCAACTTAAGGTCCCTGCCTCCACACTGGTGACAGCTTTGATCAGATCATTCTGTCCTGGGGCCATCCTGTGAGTAGCGGGATGTTGAGCAGCATCCCTGGGCTCTACACACTGGATGCCAGTGCATTGCCCTCTCCCCAGCCAAATACACCCCTGGGTGGGACAACCGAAAATGTGTGCAGACATGGCCATGTGCCCTCTGCGGGGACAAAACTGACCCTGGTTGAGAATCACTGACTTAAAAGGAACTGAAAACAATTTAAAAATATCCTGCAGAAAAATGAATCTTTAGCTTATAACCGATTGCTACTGCCTGAAATGTGTCCCCCAAAATCCATATGTGGAAACCCGAACCCCCTATGTGATGGTGTTCAGAGATAGGGCCTTTGGGAGGTGGTCAGGGTTAGGTGAGGTCCTGAGTGTAGAGCCCCTGTAATGGGATCACTGTCCTCATAAGAGGAAGCAACCAGAGCTCGCTCTCTCCACCATGTGAGGACACAGCAAAACGATGGCCATCTGCAACCCAGGAGGAGAGCTCTCACTAGAACTGGCCCTGGTGGCACCTGATTACAGACTGCCAGCCTCCGGAACTATGAAGAACAAATGTCTGTTGTTTAAGCTCCCAGCTCAGTATTTTGCTCTGGTGGCCTGAGCTGACTCATATTCCCAGGGGGATGTTTTTTTTTTCTGGTAGAAAAATCGGTCCTCCCTACACACACGGGAAAAAGCAGCCCCACATCCCCTGTATGTATACTGCTGGTGGGAGCACGTACTGGATGGAATGCTGGCACCTTCCAGGAAAGCTGAGGACACATCCCCAGTGGCCCAGTCCTTACATTTTCTGGAACGTGAATGCATGTGTGTGCCGGGAGGCTTGTCTGAGATCGTCTGTAACAGCCAAATACTAGAAACAATCCAACTGTCCATCAACGAGGGAACAGACAGCTAAACGGGGTACATTCGCAAACTGGACTGTCTCACAGCATAAACACGAATGACTGTCAGCAACTGCACCAGCTGAGAACCTCAAATACAGTGTTGGCAAACAAGGTAGGATGCAAAAGAATGTGTCCAGTATAACGCAATTTAGGCTTAAAAACATTAGAATTGATCATTTGTTTTGGGGAATAATGGATGTAAGTAGCAAAGGTTCACTGCTCCACCCTGGCCCAGCTGAGCAGCAACAAATGCAGAGTTCGCCCCGCCCCAGGAGAGATGACTTGGAATTTGCTTAACAAAAGCCCCAGGTGACTCAGGGACACTGGACATCTGACAGGTGCTGCTCTCGGCCACTCAGGCCAACATAGACTATCATATGCTGGCAATAATAACCAGCACCTGCTGGACACAAAGCTGTGTGCCCAGCACCCTTGAAGCTCTTGCCGTGGATTACCCCATTATCCTTCAGGGAGGCCCCAGGAGTGGCAATGCCAGGGCCCATGCTGGGGCTGACGGGTTCCAGACTGCACCCTCTGCAGCGCCACCCTCCACACTACCCCCACACTAGTTGTTTCAGTTGCTGGTAATGCTCTTCCCCCAGCACTGGAACATGACCTGGAGTTCTGGTGCCACCCCCATAGGCAGCTCTCTGGCCCCTCCTGAGCCCAGCTGAGTCCCCATAACTGCAGAGGTACCCACCTCATGGTCTTGGGAGCATCAGGTCTTGTCCATGTCACTCAGGCTGTGGTCCTGCTCTGGTGACTGTGCTTCAGTGGGTCCAGTAGGCATCTGTGGAAGAAATGGGGAGCCCTGAAAGGGGGTTCTTGGCAGACACAGGAGGGCAGAGCAAAAGTACAGGGTGTTTAGTGTGTGTGCATGTGAGAGGTGAGTGGGTGGGGGGAACCCAGGATGGTCACATGCACAAATAGGCAATTGA
>NW_011893086.1:5838-6154 GCF_000151845.1 Pteropus vampyrus
CAGAGCAAAAGTACAGGGTGTTTAGTGTGTGTGCATGTGAGAGGTGAGTGGGTGGGGGGAACCCAGGATGGTCACATGCACAAATAGGCAATTGACGGGAAGACAGAGATGGTCAGAGGCAGATACACACATCATGTCTTTTTCTCTGTCACACACACGCAGTCACACCTCGGGGTACAGTTATACCACCGCCCGCCCTGGCACTCATGTGCCCTTACAGATCACCCAATGCTGCAGCACACAGTCCCCCACACACAAAGAGGCAGGCAGTCTCACACAGCCTCATGGCTCCAAGTATGCGGGCAGCCCACACCTG
>NW_011893087.1:0-1440 GCF_000151845.1 Pteropus vampyrus
CTCTTCCTCACATGTGTGCAGGGTCCATTCCTTCTCATCGTTCAGGCCTCAGCTTCACATGTCACCTCCTTTCCTAGCTCCTAACTCTTTCCCTCAGCCCCGTCGCTACCCTTTTTGTGGTTATCACTCTATAATATTTGTTTACTTCTCTGTTTCTTTATCCTCCCCTACTAGCTTGGAAGTCCTTTGAGGTCAGGGGCTGTGTCTGCACTGTTCACCACTGTCCCTGGGCGCTGTATGAAGTGCACCTGGCGCGTAGCAGTGAGCTCTGTGGATTTAGAGGAGGAGGAGGCCGTTGGTGGGAGATTGAAGGGGGCAGTAATTTCAAGGATTGCTCCAATTCTTCCAGTCAAGGAAACGGCCTTTATGCCTAGAGAAGAGCAAAGCTCCTCAGCTCCCATCAGGAGCCTCCAGATCCCAGTGCTGCCGCTCTCAGAACTTTGCGAAATCAGAAATCAAGGTCCCAGCGTAATTACTTTGCAAAACACATACATCTTATCTCTGCCCGGCCAGTGTTCAAAATATGGACACCCTCTGTCTCCCCAGCACCCCATTCATTTAGGTCAAGGTACTGCCACCCTGGCTAGGAGGGGACCCACGGCCTGGGAGACAAGGCAAGTGGTCTAGCCCTGATTAGTCTGTGACTTTTAAATAATACTGGCCACCGGCAGTTATTGGGCCCAACTGTGTGCCAGGCGCATCCCACACATTATTTAATAGTCTGACAACGGTATGAGGGGCAGTCATTCTCCTCATCTTACAGAGACCCAGGCCTGAGACGGCTGAGCACTTGCTCATAGTTCACACTGTTAGTGACCAGGAGAGTCAGGGTGTGTCCAGCTCCTAACAGGTTCTCAGTATTTATTTGTGGAATGAATGAATGAATGAATGAATGGTATCCTCTAGAGAATTGGGGCTGCTGCAGGTCCTGGGAACACCAACCTCCCACGCACCCCCTGGCCCTGCCCACACCAGTGCCCTCTGGACCACTGTCGACCGCTCTGCTTACTCCTCGCAGTCGGTGGCATCCACCGAGGGAGGGGCCGGGGTCTCTCCTGCAGGTCACACCCCACGGGGCACAAGACTTCGAGACCTCATGTAGGTAAAAGGAAATACAAGAACAGTTGGTGGGAGCGCCGACAGGGAGAAGACGAGCGGGGGCTCTCAGCAGGACCCCCTCCGCCAGTTCCCCCCACGCTGGCCTGCGGTTCCTGCCAGCGCCTGAGCCTCGCTGCCGTTTGTGACATTTTCCCATCCAGTCAGCTCGTTGTTTACCCTTCTCAGTGCGATTCAGCAGGGACCTCAGGAGGGAGGGCGCATCAGGCCTACGCCAGCGACAGATCCACAGCAGCCTTCCCGACTGGGGTCTCTGGCTTCCGGTCCCACCTTCCAGCCCACAAAGTGCCTTCTGTTCACTTAGCACACATTTCCCGAGCGCCC
>NW_011893087.1:4770-5089 GCF_000151845.1 Pteropus vampyrus
CGTCCTGTCCTCAGGAGGACAGACATGGGACACCCAACCAGCGGCACTTTCTCCCCGCTGCCCCACTCACAGGAACGGCTAAGCCGACCGGGCGCCGTCCCCCCACCCTCTTCCTCGCGTGATTCTCGTTTCTTTTTGACCCTGACCGCAGCTCAGTGAGGGTGCCCAGTGTGACCTCCGCGGAAGGAGCAGTGAGGACGCAGAAGCCCCCAGCGGGGACGGGAACGGCTCGAGTCTGGCTCCACAAGCTCCCCACCCCCCTTAATCCGGATCCTTAAAGAGATTTGGTGGAGGATGGAAAGAGGGAAAGGGTGGTAAA
>NW_011893087.1:5139-5762 GCF_000151845.1 Pteropus vampyrus
CGTCCTGTCCTCAGGAGGACAGACATGGGACACCCAACCAGCGGCACTTTCTCCCCGCTGCCCCACTCACAGGAACGGCTAAGCCGACCGGGCGCTGTCCCCCCACCCTCTTCCTCGCGTGATTCTCGTTTCTTTTTGACCCTGACCGCAGCTCAGTGAGGGTGCCCAGTGCGACCTCCGCGGAAGGAGCAGTGAGGACGCAGAAGCCCCCAGCGGGGACGGGAACTGCCCAGTCACACGGCTCGAGTCTGGCTCCACAAGCTCCCCACCCCCCTTAATCCGGATCCTTAAAGAGATTTGGTGGAGGATGGAAAGAGGGAAAGGGTGGTAAAGGGAAGCAGAGGGGCACTTGACCCCGCAGGGAGATGGAGCGGGAAAACCGCGTTCCAGCAGCTGTGAGTTCGCGAACCTCCAGAAATCGGGGGCAAAGCTGTGTGTGTGGGTGCATTTGTCACAATCTCCGAGGCATCTGTGATTCAGGAGAATGGCTGCTGGGCCAGATGAACCTCCAAGGTCCCTTCCAGCTCCCAAGCCTTTGCTTCTGTGACCATATAAGGCCACTGCGCCTGGGGAGTCTCAGTGCAGCTGAGTGCAGTCTGTACTGGGGGCGGGGTGGGGGGGGG
>NW_011893088.1:0-3023 GCF_000151845.1 Pteropus vampyrus
CCTCACGTGACACGCCTGTCCTGCCGTGACACCAACGTGCTCCTGGCATTGTCATGTCCCTCAACCCAGAAGAGAGATCAGAGTCACAGCAAACGCAGAAACACGCACCGCACGGCATGGCCGCCAGCTGCATAAAACGAAGTGTTTGCTCACGAAGCACATTCACGTCGTCCTCCTACGTGGTCACAGAAGTGACTCATCACACACAGGGAGCTGGAGGGTCCGGAGGCTGGCCCAGATCAGGCACCTGGTCCAGCCACGACGGACATGGGTGACTCAGGCCTCAGGTGCCGTGTGTTGCATGCTAGACGTGGTGTCGGGCACACGGGAGGGACAGGACTCAGAGTTGGCCGAGGAAAGTGGGCACGTGCACAGGCAGCATGAGACACGCGGACTACGGCAGGCTCTGAGCTGGCCAGGCCAGGTGACCGGCGGGGAGGCGTCCGAGGACGGCACGCAGGCAGCGTGGTGGGCAGGTGGACAGGGACACGGTGGATTCGTGTTTACGGCGTTTCTGGGCAGGGAGGATGGGTGAGCGCCGACGGCTGCCACGGGGAGGGGCGTCTGGCGGGGACCGAGAGGAGCATCCAGACTTGAGGAAGCGGGAGTGACCGTCCCGTGAGTGCGGGGTGGGGGGCGGGGCGCGGGGACGAGCGGTGGGCAGCTGCCCTGCCTGGAACACAGGAGATGGCGAGGCCCGCGGGAGGCTGAGGCTGGAGGGCCCCAGATCCGTGGCAGAGGTGAGGCGGCCTGTGGGGCGGCCTGCTGGGGACCGGGGTTGGGGTGATGTCACCTGGAGAGCAGGCGCCTGTGGGAGCAGCAGGCCAGTGGGACCATGCAGGGGGAGCTCGGGTCTGCAGGGGACGCTGTGTGGCCAGGAGCAGGAGGCACTGACACCATGTGAGCCGTGCAGGGGGGAAGGACCAGCACCACGGGCGGCCGCGAGGTCAGGATGTGACAAGTTGGCAGGGCGGCGAGGTCGAGGGGCCCCGGGGCTGGTCTCGGTGGGGTGGACGGGCCATCGGGCAGCAGCTGAGGGACGGCCGTTTTCTCCCTCACATCTCCTCTTCGCCTGGCCAAGAACCCTCCCCCACCCTGGCCACCTTCCCCCACGTGCTCCGCTCCGTCATCCCTCTAAAGGAGAGACACCCTGCCCCCAGGCTGGGTGCCCATTGCAGCCTGACCACCACTGCCTCCTGCGACAGACCGAACGGTGTCCGTCCCAAATGCACCGCTAAAGCTGCCCTCCCCACACGAGGACACAGGAGAAGGAGACCGTCTCGTCCAAAGAGTGAGGCCCAGAGAAGCCCACCCGCCAGCACCTTGACCACGGACATCCAGCCCCCAGGGCCACAAGGGAATAAATGTCTGGTGTTCGTGCCTGAGCGGCTGACCGATGCACTTTCCCCAGAAGGAAAGCTGACATTCAGAGTGGTCAGGTGAGCGCCACATACAGCAGGCTGGAGACCCAGAGCACGGCTGCCTCAGGCGGGCGGACGTGGCCCTGCCCCGTCGCAGCCTGGACGGCGAAGGCCGCACTGGGCCTCGGCTTCTCTCCTGCAACACAGCATCATAGGTGCTCACGCCGCGGTCACCCTGCACCTCCCTGTGGCTGTCTCGTTCAGGCCCCATGTTCTGGGCTCTAAACCACGGCCCTCAGCTGTGGGCAGTGGGCTGGGCTCCCCAGCACCAGAGCAGCTCCCCACGGACCCAGGCACCACCAGAAGTGCGCCTTTAAGAGCCGGGCCTGGGGGCGGGGGGCAGACAAGGGCCCCGCCCGGCCCAGAAGGCAGGGAGCTGGTGACTGAGAAACCAGGGAGGCCGAGCGGCCCAGCAGAGCCCCCGGAGCTGCCTCCTGCGTCCATGGGGACGGGAGCATGACCAGAGAGGGGTCAGGAGGCCGCCAGGTGCCCTACACCCCTGTCCCTGCTCGGACCCTCCCTCCCTAGAGCACAGCCGCCTCCGTGTGGCACCACACCATGCCCTCGGACACAGAAGACCTGGTCACACAACACGGCCTTACGGGAAGGCCTCTGGGGACAGCTGGGCCTGGTGAACACACTACACAGCCAGAGGGCCACACCTCTCCATGCTCAGCTCCCAGCTCGTGACACCCAGCTGGAACACACAGCACGAGCACCGCAGCCGTGTTGGGCTGGGCATGTACATACACGTCATACACGTGCGCTCACGCACACATGCACACATGTTATGCGCATACACACACACACGCATGCATGCTATACACATGCACTCACGCAAACATGCACACACATCATGCACATACACGTGCACGCATGTCATGCACATACACACACGCACACATGCACGTTATACACATGCACTCATGCAAACATGCACACACATCATGCACATACATGCACACATGCACGTTATGCACATACACACATGCACACATGTTATGCACATGCACGCATGCACGCACATCATACACGTGCATGCACACGCACGCACACACCTTATGCACATGCACATGCACACATGGTATGCACGTGCAGCAACGCATGCATGCACATCATAGACATGCACACGCATGTTGTACACATACACATGCACGCAAGTTATACACACATGCACACATGGTACGCACATGCACACACGCACACGTGCACACACATCATACACGCATGCACGCATCCACACACGCACGTTATACACATACACACATGCACACACATTATGCAGATGCACACTTGTTACATGCATGCACACATTACACACATGCACTTTATGCACACGCATTGCACATATGCACACTGTACACATGCACGCATACTCGCATTATGCATGCATGTGTGCACGCACACACACGTGTGCACACACACACTCACACATTCATGCACTCACACATGCACGCTTGTTATGCACACGCGCACACATGCACACACGTACATGCTGTGCACACAAACATACGTACACATATCCAATCGACATAGGCAAACATACAGACACAAACACACACACTGTACACACACGCACGTACACGGCCTACCTTCACCTCA
>NW_011893088.1:4104-5267 GCF_000151845.1 Pteropus vampyrus
TAATCTGAAGGTACTGAAGCTCAAGGTATTTTCCAAACAACTGACGGAGGCTTTTCCAAGGCACAGGTGCCATGCGAGGCCCGCCCCAGAGGCACTGGGATGGAAGGGGTGGGGCCTCCCTGGTGGCCGCGGTCTCGCAGGGAGTCACATGCGTGGCGGCACGGGCACGGCGTGAAGCAGGCCGGCTGCGCTCACGGGCACTCACCAGGACATGCCACTAGGGGCCGCTCCCAGAGGACCGCAGAAGAAATGTCCTCGGAGCCTCCGTGCCAGGGACGTTTGTGGGCAGTGACATGTGCCTTCCCAGGGAGATTCTGAGTCCCACACCTCTGAACCCTGCAGCCACCCCCTAGGAAAATGTAAGTGCCCACGGTGGGAGGGACACTGGACAAAGCGCGACAAAGCCACACCTGGGAGAGGATGGGGGAGGCCTGCACACCTCACGTAGCATCGTCCCCGAGCGGGAAGGGCAGGGTGCCGAGCGATGTGTGCGTCACACAGCCCTGCCTGGGGGACGGAGTGCACATCCACTTGCCACTTCATGCAGCGACCCCGCCCAGACAAACACGCCGGACAGTGGCCGCCGGGGGTGGGGACGGGAAGGCGGCCGTTCCGTGTGAATCGTTTCTGTATATTTTCCTCTCTGGACTGTGAGAATAGTTCATTTATTGTTAAAAGTCATATTTAGGGAATGACTTTTAAAAATGACTTTTAAAGGGAAAAGCGAGAAATAAAAATCAGTGCCTGGGGTCGATGAAGGGGTCAGGTGTAGAGGGCGGTGACAGAGGCTCCGGGTCTCAAAGGGGACAAAGGCCCACGGAGGTCAAACCCACCGCAATGCACGCTTCACAGGGAGGTAGAGACCACACCCCAAAACCGTGTACAGTCCACGCACTGCTTTAAAAACAGATGCTCGGCGCCCTGCTTTGTGTGGTGATAGTAATTTTTAAACTGGAAACGGCCGAACTGCCCAGCGCCGCGGCGGGCTGGGCTGGCCGTGTGCACGCGCGCTCGGCGTGGGGCGGATCGCTGACAAGTTTCTCATGACTCGGCAGGAAAACGTGGAGCCGAAGCAGCGGGTCCGCCCTGGTGCTGGCGAGAGCGCCCTCGGGACACCTGCACCCGCGCGGAGCTGCCAGGCCCGCTGCCCTGCAAGCTCGCCC
>NW_011893088.1:5317-5661 GCF_000151845.1 Pteropus vampyrus
TAAAAATCAGTGCCTGGGGTCGATGAAGGGGTCAGGTGTAGAGGGCGGTGACAGAGGCTCCGGGTCTCAAAGGGGACAAAGGCCCACGGAGGTCACAGCCGTCAAACCCACCGCAATGCACGCTTCACAAGGAGGTAGAGACCACACCCCAAAAACGTGTACAGTCCACGCACTGCTTTAAAAACAGATGCTCGGCGCCCTGCTTGGTGATAGTAATTTTTAAACTGGAAACGGCCGAACTGCCCAACGCCGTGGCGGGCTGGGCTGGCCGTGTGCACGCGCGCTCGGCGTGGGGCGGGTCGCTGACAAGTTTCTCATGACTCGGCAGGAAAACGTGGAGCCGA
>NW_011893089.1:0-1299 GCF_000151845.1 Pteropus vampyrus
GATGTCGAGTGGCTGGGAGCATTTCTGCAACCATTATATATTTTCCTGTGATTCTAAACCTTTTTTCCAGTGTTCCTAAGAGACTGAACACTTTTCTTTCGGTGACAGGAACCTACTGTGATGTGACATTGCTAGCCAGAGGACAAGAATAAGGGCCTCCTCCCACAGTTCTGAAAAAGCTTCCCCCAAGAGACTCACGGTCGGTATCCAAGGGACCAGAAGCCGGTGGGGTTGAGAGTAACTGGCAAGCACACAGACTGTGCAGGGACCGTGCCTGCGTGCCGCTCACCTCGCTTAATGCTGTTGTCCGCAGGTTGGGTTCTGACAGGTCCACGACCCTTCCATGCCATTCCAGACCCAGAAGGCTCTATAGAACGAGATCGTTTTCTTAGTTCAGAAACATTAGTGCTGGGTTGCAGGGCGCTGCCCAGACCTCACTGGGGGTGTTGCACGCGTACCGTGTTGTCTTTCTAAAATTGGAAGAATTTTCCAAAAATACTTTTGGCCCCAGGAGTGTCAGATGAGAAAGCTGAAGTTATGAGAGCCATTTGCTCAGCGCATCACCCCTGAAAGAGGGCCACCTGTGTTTTCAGCTCTGCCACGCTATACTGCCACTTAACGAGCCCGTTGAGAATCGTTTATCCCATCGTTCAAAGAAGTCGGCCAGCTCCTCCGGTACTGTAGAGCTGTATAAAAAGCCTCGAGAAAGGTGTTTTTAGAGCCCTCTCTTTGGTCTCACGTTTGATCGTTGGTGATGCTTCAGACCTCCCTTTCCTCTTCTGTCTGGTTGCGCCCAGGGG
The DNA here is from genome assembly GCF_000151845.1 of Pteropus vampyrus. NCBI lineage: Eukaryota > Metazoa > Chordata > Mammalia > Chiroptera > Pteropodidae > Pteropus > Pteropus vampyrus. Next base: position 801 of record NW_011893089.1, read on the forward strand.
AAGAGTGTGACTTCCATGTGGAACAGACACTGTCTAGTGTCTTCGGTGGAGTCGAGCAGGGAGTCAGAGTGACTGAACACTGTGGTGTTAGGGTTGAGATTATTCCCCTTCATACTTGGACGTTTAGAAAGCAATGTCAGCACCAAAATAAATCATCTGGCAGATTTTTCACAAATAAGGAGGATCGTGGTGATAAATAACACTCTCACAAAACTGAAGATACCAAGAATCTTTGAATCGAGCTAAAATTCCTCTTTCTGGTTAAATCTTCTTTTTCTTTATTTATATTGGTCCAGAATGGCTTACTCAGAGGAAAAAGTAATTTTTTTCAAGTGAAAAGTCATCTAAAATTTTCCACTATAGGCTTTATTTCTGTAAAACAGGATATTTTTGCTTGAACATCAATCATGTGTTCCATGCTTTTTCTCGTGTGGGATTATTATTTCTCACTTTAGATTTTTCTGTCGAATGTAGATTTTATTTATGCATGTTATATGCT
>NW_011893089.1:1349-1796 GCF_000151845.1 Pteropus vampyrus
ATCATGTGTTCCATGCTTTTTCTCGTGTGGGATTATTATTTCTCACTTTAGATTTTTCTGTCGAATGTAGATTTTATTTATGCATGTTATATGCTTTGTAAGATTAGCCTAACCTCAGAGATACAGAGGATGTTGATAAACTTGAGGGAAGCTAAGCATATAAATCATGGCCTGTCCTCATTTCCTGTTAAGGCAAGTAGTTTAATTGGGGTTTAAAGTTGTTATTTTCATAAAATAAACCTGTGGTCTTGTGGTATAATAAAAATTATATTTTTGCTCTTTGTCCCCAGTTCCGGGCACAGAGCTCCTTAAACCCTTGGAATTTCCTGAGTGACAGGATGGGGACTGGTTGCCAGAAAGAACCGGCCATGTGATTAGAGGTTTAGAACGATCAGCCCAGCCCCCAGCCTCTGGGGACGGGGCAGGGACTGGCGAGCGAGTCGGAGC
>NW_011893089.1:4625-4939 GCF_000151845.1 Pteropus vampyrus
GAGCTGCGCCAGATGCTGCAGTCGGAGCCCCCGTGCGCGAACGGCGCCGAGGAGCTGGCGCCCGACTCCCTGTTCGTCTCCTTCAAGGGACCGAGCCCCAGCCTGCTGGAGGACGTGCTTCTGGCGGCGCCCGAGGCGCACCGGAGGCCTCTCAAGCGCAGCAGCAGCGAGACGGTGCTCAGCAGCCTGGCGGGCGGCGATGTCGTGACGGGCCACGAGGAGACCTGCATCCGCAGGGCCCAGGCGGTGAGGCAGAGGGGCGTGTCCCTGCTGCAGGAGGTGGACACGCAGTACAGCGCCCTGAAGGTCAAGTA
>NW_011893090.1:0-2709 GCF_000151845.1 Pteropus vampyrus
TCACTCGAGAATGAAATCCCAACATCTTACCAGGGGCAAAAGGCCCTGGTGCGATCCAGGACCTACCCATCTCCCCCACCACCCACAGTGGTCTTTGAGTTGCTGCCACTCTACGCAAGGCCCTTCCCACCTTAGGCCCGTCTTCCATGCCCACTCCTCTGTGGGATACTTGCCCCTCTCCACAGGGCTGGTTTCTTCTCATCCTCAGGTCTCAGCTTAACTATCGCCTCCTCAGAAGTTCCTTCTGTCATCAAAGGAGATGTCTGTATCCCTACTCCATTATTCTTTATTGTACACCGCTCATCAAAATTCCTATTTCTTTATTTACTATTTAGTACTATACTATGAAGTCTGTGAAGGCAAGGACATTCAGCACCTAATATTGTCCTAGAGCCAACAAATATTTGCTGAATAAATGAGTCACTCTGCAGCAACATTCTTACCTTAATGTTCCACTTCTGTTAGTTTTTCAAATAGTCTATATGTATTTAGAAGTGTTGTTTTATTTTGGTTTTCCTTGATCAAAAAAAAAAAAAAAAAAAAAAAGACACATTTGAATACATTCTCTCTTCAGGTAATTAATGCCAGACTCATTGCCCGACCTCATAACACAGGGCTTTTAGCTACCTTATCAACCACGTAGTGGTTACTTGGTCCTATATCCCTGTGCCCCAAGCCTCTTCTTGATGTGCATACATAATATACCTGCCAGTGTGCAAGTGGTAAGTTTATCATTACTTATTTTCTTAGCATATTTGCTGAAACTGTTTTCTATGCGTCAATGCAACATAAACAATAACGTTCAAATAGAAATGTTTTCAAAACATCTAAAAATAGCTAAGTCGCCTCTCAAGATCAGTCTGGTTAATATAAACATGAACTGAATTAATCTTTCGAAGACAATTATTGCTTCACTTAATTTCTCTGTATTTAATATCTCTTACTCTATGTACAAATGTGTAAGATGGATTTGTACTTACTTTTAATTAAAAAGCAATCTTTCTTTAAAATTCTATTATTAAAATAATCATTTGTTCTGTTTGAAATTTATCTATTAAAAAATTAGGTTAAAAAACCTTATACTTCTAGTCTAGACTAGATCTTTTGTGGTCCCAATTCTGCCACAATCAAGATTTTGGACAAGTCTTAGCTCCTCCGGGCAGCAGTTTTCTCCTCTGTTAAAGAAAGAAGGAAGGAGCAAAGGAGGGAGGGAACGAGGGAGGATGAAAGGAAAAAGACATTGGGCTGAATGATCTCTCAAGTCTCTTTGCACTCAAATTTTGATTCTGTTAAGAAGACCTTGCCTGTAACACACAGAGGTCTGCAGACAGGAGGGTGGCAAAAGCTGCCATTGGGAGGGTGACAACGGCTGCCATTGTTGGCTGCTCATTATGTAAGATGCACTATATGAAAAGTTTTATGTGGTTATCTTATTTAACAGACAGATGAACTGATACTTATTATTCTCCTGCTTTAAAAGAAAGAAAACAAACTTAAACCCAAAAAACTCAGTCACATACTATTTCTTTTTTTCACAGATACTATCTTCAATTGCCAATGGCTTAGGAAAAATGTATGAACTCAGAAAATGCAAATCAAAATAAGACTTTTTAAAAGTATAACTTTTGGGCAAATTACGTGGTATTGGAGGCTCATGCTACATGCCACTGCCGGCTGGACAAAGTGAACGTTTATCCCAACCTGTCGAAAATCACCAGCTGTAGTCTTCTCTTCAGAAGATAGGATTTCAGAACCAGGCAAAGGAATCACATAGGTATTCACTTTCTAAATTCAAGCACAAACCTGAAGTACCTCAAAGAAAGAACAGATAATGCCAATAAAATAAAAAGATAATTCAAAACTAAGTTTTAGACAGGCAAAAGTGATATTTGAATTTAGGAGAATTCTTCCTGCATATTATCCTATATTTAATATTAACATCAGGATAATCAAATAAAATTAAATATAGTACTAAGAAAACAATGTAAAAAAATCACATTTTTTAAAGTAAAGTGAGAGTTGAACTCAACAATTTCCTCAGGAAAATCAATGCAAAAATTTAATGAGTTTTACATCACGAATTGTACTGTTTATGAAATATTTGCCAAATTTTGCTTGAGTCTTTTGATTATACATAGCCTGAATTTTTTCAATTGGTATCAAATACATTTCTTTTTTTTTTTTTTTGACTGGTAAAGTGCCATCTTGGTGAAGCCAGTTTCCAGAATTAAGCTTAAATCAACTCATAATGAAAAATCCCTCCATTATGAGCTAACAGCCATCTAAGAGCACCCATACCTCAAACAATTGGCTTCGGAAATGGCATCTGAGATACTGAATACAAAGATCACAATTCTATCTTTGTATTTTGTATTTAAAATACTAATATTAAGTGCTTATAACTGAGAAACCACATAAAAAGCTACAGAGCTTGAGGTATAACCAACAAAGAAATTGTTTCATCACCGTACATAACCTGCCTTCACTGTACAGAGATGGGAGCTTTCTCCACATCTTCCCATGGGGCTGTGCACATATGTGTCCTGTGCTGAGAAACATTCCTCCAACTAGCAAAGTATTCTGTGATATCACGTTAGAGAGATACCCTGGGAAACTGTAATGCCTGTTTCCTTCAAACTGTTCCATGATGTAAAATAACACGTAAAGTGCACTGAGCAGAGCATCTTGGATATAGTTAGTGCTGAGTCA
>NW_011893090.1:4720-6670 GCF_000151845.1 Pteropus vampyrus
AAGCGAGTGCTTGGGATTCCTAACACTTCCTCGCTTCTCTCACGTCACTTAAGGATCTCTCTCATCTCCTATGTAAAACTGCATATTCGAGCATCACACTGAACAAGTCTTCACATTCTTCAATGTACAGGCGACCCTTGAATGGCAGGGGTTAGCAGCACTGGCCTCCTGCGCGGTTGAAAGTCCTTGTGAAACTACAGCTGGCCCTCGGTATACATAGGTCCCAACCACAGAGCTGACCCTCGAACAATGCCGGCTTGAACTGTGTGGGTCAACTGGGAAAAAAATCTGCATAGTAGTGGACCTGCACAGTTCAAACCCATGTTCACGGGTCAGCTGTACTTGCTTAGAGCCTACATATAATATTAACATGTTGCCTTGTACCAAAAAAGATTTCAGAGACAGAGGGCTTGGGTTTGGACTTTATGGGTGGCAGATATCTAGGTGAGGGATGGATGGGGTCCAGCAGATGGAAACAGAAGGGAAATCTGAACAGAACAGGACCTAGAAAGCAGGCCATATCTTGTGAAAGACAGACCGATCATCTGACAAATATTTATGAAACACCTACTTTGTGCTGGACCCTGTTCTAGGTATGGGAGGTAAAGTGGTAAACAGGACAGGCAGACAACAAAGAAGCAAACAAAGAGATTAACAAGATCATTTCAGACAGTAAAAGATGTAATAAAGACAAAAGAGCAGGGTGCTCTAAGAGGAGAGTGGGGCAGACTCCTTTAGAGGGGCGGTTAGGTGAGAGCTTGCTAAGGAGGGGAGGCGGCACTGAGAGCTGGAGAGTGTGACGAGAGCAGCTGGTGCGGTCTGGGCAAAGGCGGCCTCGAAGGCAGTGCGGGAACCGGCGCAGAGGTGCACAGGCAGGCAGGGCTCCGCGCCTCGACAAACAGCCGGCCCGCGTGCAGTGGAAGACGGGTGGGGCTGCCGTCGGGTAAATGGCAGTCAGTTTCTGTTTCCCTCTGCCACCCCCAACCTCCGATATAATGCTGTTTAGATTAAGAGGAAAGAAAGGATTTGGATCATAGAGTGACCCTTGTACAAACTGTTTCTATCCAGTAACCGTGTCCCTCATATTTCAAAATAACTCTGTGTTGAATAATTTACATTCTTCGCCTTGACACTCAGATGGTCCATAACTGTAAGATAACAGCAGAAGTAAAATTGGGATTCCTAACACTTAATGGTCCACAACTGTAAGATAACAGCAGAAGTAAAATTCCCTCACTCACTAATTCAAAGAACATTAAGTGGGCCTGGCAATGTGCTAAGCCCTGCGGATGCATGGAAAACAAGAGATGCTACCCTGTGCTCAGAAGCTTGCAGTCTAAGGGAGGAGACACATGCAAGTCAACAGGCAGGCACCACACAGCAGGACAAGTGCCTCAACAGGGAGAAAAGTGAACCTGAGTCAGGCCTAAAAAACGGGGCCAAAGAGGGCCCAGGACAGAGTCATGATGAAGAGAAATATTGCAGAGATGGACAAAAGGAAAGGAGTTCACCCTGAAGGCAAGGCGGCCAGAAAGCCAGGGATAAAGCGCGTGTCATGGAAGCCAAGGCAAAAGGCTCTATAAGAACAGGGTAACACCTTCACCGAGCCAACCGGCTAAGTGAGAGCAGGGCGGCACGTTGTCCGCTGGAATTAGCAATGGGTCAGGGGAGCCCCTGCCAAGAGCAGGAGTGGCAGGGACCGGGGCTAAATGGCCACGGCCTGAGGAGTGACAGGTGAGAAGCAGCAGGCAGCAAGGCCAGGTGACCATATAAGGAAGCCGCTGTGACGATATACAACGATGCAGCAGGCACAAAAAAGCAAGTTACGTGACAGCACGAGGGAAACGAGGATGATCCCACTTATGTAAAAATGTGTGCTGGCTGTATCCATACAAAATTTGCCTGGACAAGTATTAACTCAAGTAGCCAGGATGGCTATTTCTAGGTGGT
>NW_011893090.1:7245-7578 GCF_000151845.1 Pteropus vampyrus
TGGTCCACAACTGTAAGATAACAGCAGAAGTAAAATTCCCTCACTCACTAATTCAAAGAACATTAAGTGGGCCTGGCAATGTGCTAAGCCCTGCGAATGCATGGAAAACAAGAGATGCTACCCTGTGCTCAGAAGCTTGCAGTCTAAGGGAGGACACATGCAAGTCAACAGGCAGGCACCACACAGCAGGACAAGTGCCTCAACAGGGAGAAAAATGAACCTGAGTCAGGCCTAAAACACGGGGCCAAAGAGGGCCCAGGACAGAGTCATGATGAAGAGAAATATTGCAGAGATGGACAAAAGGAAAGGAGTTCACCCTGAAGGCAAGGCGGC
>NW_011893091.1:0-1656 GCF_000151845.1 Pteropus vampyrus
CTTTCCCTCCCTTCTTTCATCTTTTTAAAACTTAAATTTATTAGGGTAACATTAACCACATCGTGTACGTTTCGGGTGCAGAGTTCTACGACCCATCGCCTGTGTCTCGCATGGTGCGCTCGCCACCCAACATCTAGTCTCCTCCTGCCACCCTGTATTTGACCCCCTTGACCTTCTTGGTCCACCGCCAACCCCCCTTCCCTTCTAGTAACCACCTCACTGTTGTATCTGTGAGTTCATCTCATTTGTTTGTCTCTTGCTTTGTTTCATACCCCACATATGACTGAAATCATATGGTTCTTGTTCCATAACTTTTCTGATAGAAATGATTTCAAATCCAATAGAATCCATGTCCACCCCGGTCCCCCCGCCCCCCGCAGCCTCCAGAAATAACCACCGAAGTCGATACGTGCCTCGCGCTTATCAGATTTGAATATTTTTACCTTATCAAATAGATAGATATACATGTAGTTTCATGTTCTTAAAGTTAACATCGGCGGTATCTGATTTGCTTTGAGCGCTCAGCACTGTATTCTCGAGACAGGTGAAAGTCCAACCGTGTAAGCAGCTCTTGGCCCCCCATGTGAATACAGTCAATTTACTTATCCAGGGGGCATCCCTATGTCCACCCCCCAGTGCGCATGTGACGGTCTGCATCGCTCCAGGCCTGGGTTCCACGCTGGAGTCACAGGGAGACAGAAGAGCTGCCGCTGCCCACTCTCAGCCACAGACACCCTGATTTACCTGCTCTCAGCCACGGACACCCCGATTTAGCTCTGCTGCGGCACATCCGGGCTGAGGGGCTGTGAAGAGCTCCCCGGGTAATTCTGAAGCGCAGCCGAGATTCAAACCATCCCCCCAACCCCTGGGCCTCACCACACAGACTGTGACCTCGGGACCAGGAGCACTGGTGTAACCTGGGAGCTGTCTGGAAATATGCCACCCCCGACCTGCAGAGTCAGGGTCTGCATTTCCACAAGCTCCTCGGTGACGCGGGCACACGCTAAGCTTGGGCACGTGCTGCCCTAGGGTGCCTGCCTAGAGGTGGCATTGCTGGGTCACATGGCACGTGCGTCACCCACTTTACCAGTCATTCTGGATTTCGGCCGACAGCGTCACCCTCACACGCTCGATCGGCAGGTGCAGCACAGAATCTGAACACTGCAGAGGACTCTGGCTCTGCTGTGAAGACAAGGACATCTACAAAAACTCGAACGGCGGGGTGGGCAGAGAGGTGTGCCTGCGCCTCGCCACCCAAACACAGGGAACGTTTCGTCAGTCTGTGTTTGTGGGACGGTTCGCTTCGTCCCGCTCACTGAAGTTTACGGCTCTGGCCTTTCAGGGATAAAATGTTCCAAACCCCAGACTGTTTTCACGGGCCTTTTTTTTTACATTTTCTCATGGCAGGTCAGGATTCCTCATTACACAGAAACACAGCGTCCGGTGGTCTCAGGACAGCCTCAGGTCAAGCCCTCTTTGTGTCCGATTTTGCACAGAGGACAGCTGGACACCTCTCAGACGGAGCCCCCCCGACCCCGAGGCAGTTCCCATAAACCCCGCCGCTAGACACCCAGTGGCCAAATGTTGCTTCTGGCTGTTTTGTTTGCTCTGCTTTTAACAACACCGGAGGGCTATTTTTTGGTGTAACTACTTCCT
>NW_011893091.1:3276-5588 GCF_000151845.1 Pteropus vampyrus
CAAGGGTATACAAGTTTATTCTCACTTTCTTAGATGGCTCGGTAATGGGAATTGCTCCATTTGAAAAGAATAAAATTGCACGAAGTCAGGTTGCGATTGTACCCGTTTGGGATTTGATCTCCACACCTCTGCCCTAGAGGTTTATAAGCAAAGAATATTCAAAACAAAATGTGGCCATTCGATAGAGTAGATGAGGACACTCGACCTGCCCGTGGGCACCACTGTCCTGGACCTACTCTATAGGTGTTACAACAGAGAATAGTTTGCAAGGAACAGACTCAAACTCCTCAGTGTGGAGTACGTGGTCCTGAGTTCGCAGGACCCTGCTGTTTATAAAGGTGTCATTCCCGACCACGCCCCCACCCCCTCATCGTACAGCCATGCACGACCAGCTGCTACCTCCTGCGCCCACACACACACACCCCCCATTGCTTAGACGACAAACCCCCCTGTACCTTCCCTTACACAATCACCTCTTTTGGGCGTCTGTCCTCAAAAGTCTTGAGGTGGAAGCACTCACAGTCAATCTCTGGGCAGACTGGAGGCCCAGGTCCTGCCCCAACGGCTGCCCGCACCTCGCTCCACTCCAGCTGCCAGGACCAGGCATGGATGCTGCAGCTACAGATAGAGTTTTCTAAAGTTCAGGCCAGTGTGTTGGGTCCCAGCTCAGCTCTCAGCTCCACAGAGAGCCCAGCAGCATCTCCAAGTCCTCTTTCGGCCCATGATATGTCAGCAAAGCTTTCTCGCTTCTGTCTCACCTTGCCATCACAAAAGGGGGCTCACAAGGTCCCCCAAGGTTCAACATGACCCACAACTATGCATGAGAAGGAGAGGGGGGAGGGGCAACAGAATGAGCCCTGGCCGAGGTATCACCTTTGCCTATTTCAGGCGTGGGAACCACACCTTCTGCCTCCAGGTAGCAGCGTGACTTGGGACCCGTCACCTAACCTCATGACTGAGCGGGAGTTTCCCTCGGTGTAGAGAATTCAACGACCTAAGGAATGACTGACTCCAAGAGGACAAGCACTACATTTAATTGGACTCAAGTAAGAGTTATGGAGCACAGACATCCAGAGGCGGCCAAGACACAGGGAGATGCTGAGGGCCTACGGAGGGAGGAAGCTGCGAACTCAACCCCAAAGCAGAATTAGATCTATGTGATCCAAACAGGACATGGAAGCACGGAGAAGCAGTGACTGATCTCAACCAGGAAAAAAAGGGAGAGGTTTCACCAGAGGGGTGTGGCTTGAGCCTGCATTAACGAAAAGGATTTTGACAGAAGTAGGGTGACGGGAGCCCGAAAGCCCTTTGAGCCCAGCTTCATACCCCCCAGAGGCATGAAGTGTCTGATGCTTGACTTTATGACCTAGGATTTTCAGAGTCATTGAAAATGTCCGAAGAATCAAAGAATGTTTTAAATTACATCAAGCACCACAAACTTGGAGGGGGAAAAAAAAAAACAAAAAACAAAAACGCTGGATTACGTATATTTGGGTCTGATTCAACCATTTACTAAGTGTAAATGTTCACCTCTCTAGAATTTGTTTACTTTTCTGGTGGGTAATTAAGTGAAACGTCAGGAGGACAGAAAAGTAAATGAGATAACGTATGTGAAAGCCCTTGGCCAACCTGACACGTGGCAGCGAAATCGCGCATCCACACACTGCAGGCTTGGCTAGAACGAGATAAACAATCTATTATCTCAGGGGCAGCCTCTTCCTTTAAACACAAAAGTCTGATTTATCACTTTATTTTAAGAAGCTTTTGGAGGTGCTTCTGTCATATGAATCATGAGCCACCGAAAATAAGTTGTTTTGTTTTCAGTCCTCCAGTCCAATTGTTTAGAAACCATCTGCGTCATCATTCCACATCTCATGGACATCAAAACAGCAAATCCCCACGGTACAGGGGAAAAGGGAAAAAGGAGCCATCTCTCTCTGAAGCCTCTTACTTGTATCTTAGATTACGTGGTTAACATCGAAACGTTTTACTAATGCTATTTCAGTAAACTGGAGTTTAAACAATAAATAAAGGCAACGCATAGATTTCTGGAGTTCTACTGTTTAATGTGCTGGGGTGGAGGAAGGGTGGCTGAGAGGAGGGTTGAAATTTTTTAAAATTTCCCTAAAACTGGACTCTGACATAGGAGAGCTCCACTGCTGCCAGGAAAATATTAAGTAGATACTTAAATTAGCCAAAGGGTATTGCATTGCTGAAGACATATTGTAGAACACCATCACAAAACAAATACCTCGTGCAGGCTAACGTCCTGTTTCAGAGACCCCTCTAGAGGAATAAATAATAGTAAGATT
>NW_011893091.1:5638-8449 GCF_000151845.1 Pteropus vampyrus
ATTACGTATATTTGGGTCTGATTCAACCATTTACTAAGTGTAAATGTTCACCTCTCTAGAATTTGTTTACTTTTCTGGTGGGTAATTAAGTGAAACGTCAGGAGGACAGAAAAGTAAATGAGATAACGTATGTGAAAGCCCTTGGCCAACCTGACACGTGGCAGCGAAATCGCGCATCCACACACTGCAGGCTTGGCTAGAACGAGATAAACAATCTATTATCTCAGGGGCAGCCTCTTCCTTTAAACACAAAAGTCTGATTTATCACTTTATTTTAAGAAGCTTTTGGAGGTGCTTCTGTCATATGAATCATGAGCCACCGAAAATAAGTTGTTTTGTTTTCAGTCCTCCAGTCCAATTGTTTAGAAACCATCTGCGTCATCATTCCACATCTCATGGACATCAAAACAGCAAATCCCCACGGTACAGGGGAAAAGGGAAAAAGGAGCCATCTCTCTCTGAAGCCTCTTACTTGTATCTTAGATTACGTGGTTAACATCGAAACGTTTTACTAATGCTATTTCAGTAAACTGGAGTTTAAACAATAAATAAAGGCAACGCATAGATTTCTGGAGTTCTACTGTTTAATGTGCTGGGGTGGAGGAAGGGTGGCTGAGAGGAGGGTTGAAATTTTTTAAAATTTCCCTAAAACTGGACTCTGACATAGGAGAGCTCCACTGCTGCCAGGAAAATATTAAGTAGATACTTAAATTAGCCAAAGGGTATTGCATTGCTGAAGACATATTGTAGAACACCATCACAAAACAAATACCTCGTGCAGGCTAACGTCCTGTTTCAGAGACCCCTCTAGAGGAATAAATAATAGTAAGATTAAACAAGAGCCAAAATGGCGATGATACAAGCCCTGAGTATCATTTTTCTTGAGCAATATCAATGTAAAATATTGGCCTCCAGATAGATATAACACTCTTGATTTAAAAAAAAAAAAAAATACAATGCACGACTAAGCCACATCACAATCCTATGAGGTCTTTGCAAGTATGGCCCCGAGCAAGTTCTGTCGATCCGCTGTCTATGACACTCAGAAGTCTGTAGAAATAAGGTTTAACCTTTTGCCTCCTCCTAGGGGCAGACTTTATGTTTATAAAGCAGGCCCAACAGAGAGAACTGGCTTGAACTTGAGCTTTGCTTCACCAGAAATTGAAATTTGATCTCATGTCAGAAGCCCACACTCTAGGTTATTTCTGAAGCTCTTCATTTTCAAACTTGTGGATGGTCTTATCGTTCTGATAATTCTTGATTTCCAATTTTAATGAGGTCTATATGACACTGATTTCCTTTTATACTGGTTATTTCTTTTCTGGTGTCCTATGGCCTGGTTGAATTCTGTACATACCCACTGAGTACTTAAAAAATGCGGTATCTCTAATTGTTGGGTACAGCTTTCTATAAATAACCATTGGACCAACACTGGCAATGTATATATAATTTTTATGTCCCTGATCTATCAATCACTGAGAAAGGAAAATTGAAATTCTCACTGAAGTAGATTTGTCTATTTCTCCTTACAGTTTTTTATGTATTTCGGGGCTATGTTATTAGGTAAATCCATGCTTATCACAGTTATATATTTTTTTGAGTGTAACCCTTTGTCATTATGTAATAACCCTCGGTTGTTTCCAGTAATGCTTTCTGTTTTTTATATCCACTTTTGTCGGCTTTATTTTGAGTGGTATTTGACGAGTATACCTTATTCCATGTTTGCTGTCACTCTTTCTTTGTGTTAGATGTTTTTATCGACAATACATAACTGACTTTGAAGTATTTTTTAAAAATCTGATCTATCGCTTTCTGTCTTTAATGGCAAGTTTGGTCTATTTATACTATTGTTACTGACCTGATTTCTACCATCTTATTTTGTGCTATTTACCTTGCTTTGTCTGTTCTTTATTTCTCCTTTCCAAATGTCTTATTGGATTAATCTGTTTTTCTTCATTCCTTTTTTCTTTCTCTACTGGTTTGGCTGTTTAACTTTCTAGTTCTACTTCTTGTTATCTTTAAAGAGAGTCTACATTTAATCTTTAAATAGATCTTCTTTTTTTTTCCTAAAGAATACAAAAATCTTGAACTCCAGTCATCCATTCCTAATTTTATATAATTATGTTGTGCAATGTTTTTATTCCTGTTTAGTGGAACTAGATGTTATTATTGTACTTCCCGTTTGGGAGGCTGTGGTTATCGTTTTATAGTCATTTCTCTTTAATCTACTCCCATATTAACCAATTTTATTGCTCCCACTTCCTTCTTGCATATTACTCCTTTCCTCTAGGATCCCTTTTCATTCTTTATTAAATCTTTTGACACTTCCCGAACCGAAGGCGAGTTAGCAACACACGCTCGCAGCTTCGTTCGAAAGAATCTTTATTTCACCCTCAATTTAGCTAATAGATTAGAACGTACTCTAAATAAACGCATTGCCTTTGTATTCTTCTGAAGTTTATTTCATCCGCCTAAAGCCATAATCCTAAAGGACCCATGGGCTCCACTAAGCTATGAAATGAGTCTGTGGCAGGGGAAAAAAAAAAGTTAAGAGCCCAAAAGATAGCTAGAATTGTGTCAGCTTCTCCCACGTGACCAGAGATTTTCTTCCGCTGCCCTCTCTGTCCTGGCACGTTGCTGAGAAGTTCGCGGTCCATTATTTTCAGAGTCTTGTCTTTTTTCTTTAGTTGCCTTTATGGTACGTTGTCTTTGGTGTTCTGCAGTCTTACCAGACTGTGATTACTGTGGACTAATTCTTATTTATCCTTCTCGGACTGGTGCTTCCTGTATTTAGAAAATTGTCTTGTTCAT
>NW_011893092.1:0-313 GCF_000151845.1 Pteropus vampyrus
GCGGGTTTAAGAGTCCTCAGTGTCACGGTGTGTGCGAGGGGCATGGCTGGAGCACAGGGATCTTGGAAACGTGTGTCAAAGAAGATTCATCTGGACTCTTGGACAGGACAGAGTGAACCAGTTAGGTTCTGGGGGCCCAATAGATCGGCCCGTCATGCAGGCAAGGGCAGGGACCCAGCCGGACCATCGTCTTATTTAGATGGTGAGGGAAACCCAGTCAGAGTTGCTAAGGAGCCTCTCTGGCCTGTTGTGGGCACCGTGGTCAGTGGGCGGCACCTCTGGGCCCAACAACTGTGTTCCCATTGGGAGAGGC
>NW_011893092.1:2267-3725 GCF_000151845.1 Pteropus vampyrus
CGCCTTTACATGTTCACCACCCCAGTTAGATATAAAACTCCATCGCCACACTGGTCCCTCGTGTTACCCTTTTTACAATCCCACCCCACCCTTCCAAACTGCCTCCCTACTCCTGGAGACCCCTGGCGGCGATTTCGAAGCAGCTGTGTTATTGTTATCATTGTGGTCGGCTTCATGCAGAGGCGAGGCAGGCGCGCCCCGGCCCTGTGCAGCAGTCACAGAGCTGAGTCTGGAGAGCGGGCCCTGGTGCGACCCTCGATCCTCGGCCTTCCCCTTCCGTCCGGGTTTGGGCAGGCGTAAAGTGGCGGGTGAATCCCCTCCAACGAGGGTGCTGGAAGCCCACGCACGTGTGTTCAAGCATGTCAGCCGGGCTCACCGGTGTGTTCAGTCGAGTGGGAGGTTCGGGCAAAGCAGCCGTCTTCCCAGAGCGGGAGCTGACAGCTCAGCTGGAAGGTTATTCATGAAGAGTTTACAGCCATCGGCACCACGACAGAATGCGATCACCTGTCTCTGGTCCCCCTGAAAAGAGGCGTCCTGTCACCGGCTGGCCCCTAGCCTCAGGCGGGACACATGGGCACCATGTTCTGTTCTGCAAATGAGGATGCTCTTTCCGGAGCTTATGTTTGAGTGGGGCAAGGGGACGGGCAGAGCGATTGCTGATGGTGACCGGAGCAGGGCCACGTGATGGAGAGGGATTTCGATAGGGGCGGTCATCAAGAGTGGCCTAGGCGGGTTTCAGGAGCTGGGCCTGGAAAATGAGAATGGATGGGCATGTGAGGATGGGGGCAGAGGTGGAGGCGATTTCAGGCAGAGGGAGCAAAGTGCCAGGGCCCTGAGGTGGAGCGCATCTGGTGCGGTCAAACACGGCAGGGCAGTGGGGTGTGGGACATGAGGCTGAGAGGGAGGGGAGGCCGGGCTCGGAGGCCAGTGGAAGGCACTGGGGCTTTTTTCTAAGTAACGCAGGGAGCCATTAGAGGGTTTGAACAGGGAGGCGACTCAATGCGATCTACGTTTTATGCACATCAAGACGGGGGAGAGTGGCTGGCAGACAGAGGGGCCGCAGTGTCTCACAGTGAGGAGACAGATGATGGGCCCGGAGCCCCGAAAGCCAACTGGCTGACTGGCGTATCTTTGCAGTACCTGCTCCACTACCTGATTTCCCTCAAGAACTGGCTGAATCGTTACAGCTGGCAGCGGACCCCCATCTCCGTCACTGCCTGGGCCCTGCTGCGGGACAGCTACCATGGGGGGCTGTGCCTCCGGTTCCGGGCTCAGCACATAGCCGTGGCAGTGCTCCACCTGGCCCTGCAGGCCTATGGGGTCGAGGTGCCCGCCGAGGCCGAGGCCGAGAAGCCGTGGTGGCAGGTGAGGTGACTGCTCAGTGCCCTGGCATGTGTCCCTCTTTCCTTTGTTTAAGGACTTTCAGAAGTCTGTGTACCCGGGTGTTCATGTTTCTTC
>NW_011893092.1:4965-5314 GCF_000151845.1 Pteropus vampyrus
TAAGCGCCTGGAGGCCAGAGGTCTTATCTGCTTTATCGCCTGCCCTGTGCCCAGTGCCTAGACCTGCACGTAGTAGGTGTCCACGTGTCTGAAAAAAACACATCTGTAGCCTGGTCTTGGGCCGGACGCATCTCTGCAGCAGCAGCGGCAGGGGGGGTGAAAGGGCATCTGTTTGGATTGAAAGGATTGCTCCATGCTGAGGCCTCTCAGAGAGTTCCAGATCATGTGCCCGCAGCGTCCCTGCTCTGTTGGAATCAGGTGGGGGCAGAGGGGCTGCCCCTTCCTGGCCCTGCTTTCCGAGCGCATCTGCTGGGCCTGGCAGCCCTGGCTCCTCGGCTGCTTGGATCTG
>NW_011893093.1:0-439 GCF_000151845.1 Pteropus vampyrus
GCGCCCCTGATTCCCGCCTGCCTTCTCCCCTCAGCCCGGAAAGCAAAGTCATGGGAAGGAGAGGAAGTGTGGGCTGAGTCTCTCGGGACCAGAGAGGGTGTGGGCAGCTTCGAACAAGACACGCACTGGCCATGTTCCCACCACTGCCACTCACAGACTGCCCCTGGACCTGGGCAGTGCAGCTGGCCTGCTGTCCCAGCGGCCAGCCTGCGGACAGTCCAACAGGCAGAGAGGCAGAGTGTCAGGAGGCTGCTGGATTCCACTCATCGCCTCTGTGAGAGAGAGGAGACTGGCCATGTACCACACGCTACCTCACATGCCCCCTTAGGCTTCTGAGTGTCCCGAACCCCATGCCAGGAAGACCTTGACACCAGGCACTGACAGATGGATAGGGGGACTCTATTTCTGTCTTTGACTTCAGTGCAACCCCTGGGGTTTG
>NW_011893093.1:1974-3866 GCF_000151845.1 Pteropus vampyrus
CACAACCCCCATTTTATTGATAAGGAAATTGAGGCTCAGGGAGGCTAAAAGCTTATGGAGGCTGCTTATCCTCAATGCCCTGGCTGCTGGGGCATCAGCCCTCCCTGAGCCCAGACAGAGGACCACAGGAGTGAGTAGGGGACTGCTGAGCTCCCCCCACCCCTAGCCCTGCCGGGCCCCTTCTCCTTCACCCCTGCTCAAGCAAGGTCATCAGGCTTGGGCCCTTCCCAGGACCCAGGGCAGCCTCGCCTTCCCCAGGCACAAGAGGGGTGACTTTCACTGGAGCAAGATCCAGGTCACCTCCAGAGTATTCTGGCCCCTATGGATGCTTCCAGAACAGGGGATGTGGGTCACAGCAGGTAGCCCCCAGTCAGGAGTCAGTGTTTCGTTCTGATCATTTCAGTCACTGGGACCTACCCATGGCGGCAACTGATCTAGTGGGGATCTGGGGTTCTGGGGTTTAGGGGTGTCCCACCCCATTTAGCTTCAGAGAATGCATAGCACAGTGTTGTCAAGCTCCAGTCCCAGCTCTGCCACGCACTGGCCATGACCTTGGACAACTCTAGGTTTCTTTATAAACTGAACGGCAAACACAGAGCCATTATGAGGGTCACAAGAGTAAGCGAGCTGGGCACAGGGTTCATCCAACCCCAGACAATCAAACAGTGGGGCTAAGATTATTCATGGGTGCCCCTCACTTTTGCCCACCCAAGAGGCTAACCCTCAGCCCAGAAGACTGAGCCAAAAGGGGCCCAAGGGCACCAAAGAGGGTGTGCGGGGCCATCCTTGCCACTGGCAATAGCAAGGCTCCCCCACTTTAGACCAAGGAGCTGTGTTTCCTGTGACACCAGCCTTCCTATTCCCAGGCTTTGAGGCTGACAGGTACCTGGGCCTCCCATGACCTCAGGGGCCATGCCAGAGGAGGCATCGAGGCACGGGCAGTGGGAGCTTGTCCCTGCCAGTCAGCTGGCCTGTGTCTTGTGGCCTAGGCCTCCTGGTCAGAGCACTCCACTCCCAATGATTGATCCTAAAGTGAAGTTGGGGCACCTTCATGGATCACAAGTTACGGGGCTGCTGATAGCTATGCTCCTTACCACAGGGGGGAGCTCTAGAGACAATGGCCAATGCACAGACAGATAAGAAGAGAGATGGACACAGAGAGGCAGCCACAAGGTTTCAGTTTATGGGGGTGTTAAAGGGCTAACAAATGACTAATAAAGCCTTTTATTGCTTAAGCTACTTTGACTTAAGTCTCTTACTTGCTACCAGAGTCCTGATTTTAAAACCAACACCATTTCACAGGGTTATTGGGTAAATAAATGAGGTATTATTTCGAGGTTTCTGGCATAAAAATCAGTGCTAAAAAAAAAAAAAGGTAGGATGATTCTCAACAGAGCACAAAATGACCTCTGCACCACCTCTACCCCTGGTTTTGCGACATCATCCCCCTTTGTTTATGGAAATATGGTTCGTGAACACCTACCTAACATGGGCACGGATTCTGAGTATTTATGAGGAGACATTGTTTCAGGGCATTTTTTTTTCCTGCAGATTCCATTCAACTGGATATTGTCAGAGATTCTGAGAACAAATGAAAATAATAACTGTTGGCATGAAACACCCAATGGACGACACATATCCTCACTGCAAGAGCAGTTCCTGTCACCTGAGCTCTGGTGGCCACAAGCACCTGCCTGGTGTGGGGTCCCCTCTGGTCCCACACACCCCTCCGGTTCATTCACCGCTGAAAACGGGAGCCCGTGCCACAGGGCCAGGCAGTGGTCTACTTCACAAGCAACAGAGTTCAATGGGAAAAGTGAATTACTGGTGTTGAGTTACTAATAAGCAAATAATCAGGTTATACCCATCACGAAAATGTCCACAGACAGAGC
>NW_011893093.1:6376-6729 GCF_000151845.1 Pteropus vampyrus
TGAAGATATTTGGGTTTTCTCAGTTTTTCACTAGAATGAACAATGCTGCGATGAGTGTCCATCTACATGGCTTTTAAAGCACACAACTACCAGAGTTTTTTCCGGAAGAGAACCTGGTAGGGGTGTTACTGGGTCACCAAGATACACACAGGTCAATTTTATAAGGTAAAGTCAGTGTTTTCCAAAATGACTTCGCTATTTACGCTCCTACCAGCAATCGATAAGAGTTTCTATTGCTCCCCAGCCTCGACAATACTTATTGATTTTGACCAGCCCCAAATGATCTTAATTTGCTGCTACCTTATTATTAATGAGGTTGAGCATTTATTCACATGCATATTCTCTAATTGTGT
>NW_011893094.1:0-2826 GCF_000151845.1 Pteropus vampyrus
AGACACAAAGACCATATATTCTATGACTTCACTCATATGAAATGTCCAGATTAGGCAAATCCATAGAGATATAGAGAATGTACGTCAGTAGCTGCCAGGGGCCGGGAAAAGGAAGTAATGGGAATTGACAGCTAATGGTATTGGAATTTCTTCTTGGATGATGAAAATATTCTGGAATTAGATGATGACAGTGGCAAAATGTTGTCAATTTACTGAAAACCACTGAACTATATACTTTAAAAGGTTAAATATCATATGTGAATTATAACAAAAAAAGAGAGGTTAACAACAAAGTCATAAAACCTATGTCAAAAGTAGGAAACAAAAAACAAAAAAATCCTTTCTGTTAAGATTAATAAAGTGCCAATATCAATATATCTAAGTTTCAATGACACACAGTATGTGAGGAGTACTGTTCACCAAGCATTGGCAAGGACACTGAAGGAAATGCATATTTAAATGACCAAGGGCTTTGAGTTATCACAGATAAAGGTATTCACCTGCCTTCATTTCTACAATGGCAGTCAGAAAACTTTGAGCCGTAAGCCAAATCTGACCCATACGTTTTTGTATGGCTCACAAGTTAAGAATGGTTTTTATATTTTTAAATGGCTGAAAAAAACAAACAAAGATTAATATTTCATTATAAAGCAAAATTATATGAAATTCAAGTTTGCGTCCATAAATAGTTTTATTGGAACACAGCCATGTTCATCCCATACAGTAAAGGCAGAGTTAAATAGTTGTGGGAGAGACTGAGTGGCCCACAAAGTCTAAAATGTTATATGGCCCTTTATAGAAAGTTTGCCCTCCCACAATCTAAACTACTGATATTATAGAAGGCACTAGATAACTGATTTTGTTAGTAAGAGCACTCAGGGTCCAGAGCAATGCAGCTCTAACTCATCTTTCATCTTTTCTGGGTTGGTATTTCCCTGATGACTATTCCAGCTTCCTTTAAACACACTGGCCCAATGAATTGGGCTTGAGTGATATTTTCCTTCCTTGTTCAATTAAGATTGCGTTGTTTTTGTTTTCTGTTGATTTTAATAGTTAAGCTCTTAGAGGTCTAGAGGTGCCTTCTTGCTATCTGTGTATACCATTTTTTCCCTCAGGACTGGGGGTAGCAGACACAGTCAGCTCCCTCCCATATCCTTCAGACCTTTTGGTGGGCTTCAGATCACTTCCAGTATCTGCCTCCTTTTGCCTGGAGAATTTTTTTTTGGAAACACAGTAGGTCTTTACCTAAACTTCAGGCAGGTAAAAAGTACAGAGCAATTAACACCCCTAGGAGTGACCATCAACCAAGAACCCTTGGGAGTGAGCATATAAATATCCTAGCCGCCTCGCCCCTTGGGCATATATTTTGCTTCATTTCCAAGAAGGTCCTTGTGGGATTAAGCTCTAGTCTCCCACTATGGTAGCTCACTTAATATTGCCTTTCACTAATTGCTCTTCCTTCTGTTTCACTTCTCCAATTTACATCAGTGTTTCCTGAAATTCCCAAATAACCTAAATGTACTAAAATTCTATCTTAGTCTCCTCTTCTAAGAGAATCGAAACTAAACACTGGGGCTAAAATCAACCCTCCTGGAGCCCTTTAACTCTCATCACTTGGAAGGAAGTTGTACTTGGAATAACACACAGAATCCCCAGAAATTTCACCTCTTTCAACAAGGGTTAAGATGCATACAGACAAGAAGTAGATTGTGCCCCTCCCCAGATCGGTCAAGAATAAACTCTGCACTGAGAAGAAAACCAAGCTTTCTCTAGGTCTTTATTTATGGCATTAAGGAGATGGTTTCCTGCTATCTGAAGCTCTGCTCATATTGCCTCAGTTTAGACCCTTATGTACAGCTGTCTAATGAATATTATCTGGTTGTAGCCCACATGTCAATCTCGTGCATGTATGCATGTAGAATATTCTTGGCCATGCCCTTTCTAGTATGCCCCACGTTCAGCTGGTCACCAAGTTCTCCTGTGCTGGGGTCGGAGGAATCTCTGCATCAGTGTGACAACTGATATCATCTTCTATCTCCTAACTGACCTTCTGCTGATGATCTTTTCATATGCCATTTGGCTCTGCCAAAATTATCTTTTCAGAGAAAGACAATCAAATTCTGCCAATCTGCTTTAAAACTTCTTTGACTCCACTTTGGCTACATAATAAATTTTGATCTTCTTGCTATGTCTCCCAAGGCCCTTAATAATTAGCCCAGACTCCCCAGAAGTTAGCCATTCCTCACACATATATGAGTAATTATTTTTCAAAAGGATATAGATGTTGTTGAGATGAAAATACAAACTCGTTTCAAAGCTTTACTGAATTCATACTGGTTTTATTCATGTATTTCAATCAATGAAATACCAAAAAAGTACAGATATCATGTGGAGTTGCAATTTCCTGATGTTAAAAGAGATTCTTATACTTTAAAAATTGGGAAACAGCTAGACTTACATATATTTTTAAGTCTTCTTCCAACTTTCAGCACATATTTATGTTTAGTAACTTTTTAAGGCAGGGTTACTCCAAGAATGTAGATTTTGAGAACACTGGACTATCCGGGCTGAAAAATAAGTTCAGTTTTGTATTAGAGAGCGTAACAGTAGGTGCTGGAAAGGAGATTAGTCCAGGGCTTATATAAACAGAGCAGGATATTATACTTCATTTTCAGTAATTCAGTTAAAACAACTCCAGCTCCTTTGGTAAGCTTCAATAAGGAAATTGGAGTAAAGGGACCTCAATATAATACAGTACAACTTAAGTACAGTTTAGGCTTCCAAAATTTCCTGTCATAAAAAGGGAGGATACAAACAGTTTTCCAC
>NW_011893094.1:6451-6848 GCF_000151845.1 Pteropus vampyrus
GAAAAACAGGCCACTAGCCCTCCCCACTACCCTGAACATACCACTGCTGTTCATATACAGCTCCAAATCTAATCTACAAGAATATCTGGTGACATCGCATCCATAATGAGTCTCAACAGCACTTCTTGACCTCTACCTCAGATTCAGTACTTCTTGACCATTGTCTTAGATCAGGCAGTCTAAGGGTGTTGTGAGTTAAATTTTGTGTGTCAACTTGGCCAGGCCACTGGGCCCAGTTTGGTCAAATACTAGTCTAAGATGTTTTTGTGAAAGAATTTTGCAGATGTGATTAACTTCTACAGTTACTTGACTTTAAGTAAACAGATTATCCCTTACAATGTGGATGGGCCTCATTCAATTAGCTGAATTCTTAAAAGCAAAAAGTGAGGTTTCCTGA
>NW_011893094.1:7698-10236 GCF_000151845.1 Pteropus vampyrus
TGCTTTTCCTTGGCAGTGCTAGTAAAAATCTTTGGTATCTGGGGCAGTCTTGAGATGAGAAGGGCCTAGAGGGCTTCTGTAGAGAAAGTTGCATAATTTGGCAAGGAAAAACAGGCCACTAGCCCTCCCCACTACCCTGAACATACCACTGCTGTTCATATACAGCTCCAAATCTAATCTACAAGAATATCTGGTGACATTGCATCCATAATGAGTCTCAACAGCACTTCTTGACCTCTACCTTAGATTGAGTACTTCTTGACCATTGTCTTAGATCAGGCAGTCTAAGGGTGTTGTGAGTTAAATTTTGTGTGTCAACTTGGCCAGACCACTGGGCCCAGTTTGGTCAAATACTAGTCTAAGATGTTTTTGTGAAAGAATTTTGCAGATGTGATTAACTTCTACAATTACTTGACTTTAAGTAAACAGATTATCCCTTACAATGTGGATGGGCCTCATTCAATTAGCTGAATTCTTAAAAGCAAAAAGTGAGGTTTCCTGAAAAAGAAAGAATTCTGTATCATATCAGGACTATAACATAGAAATCCTGCTTGAGTTTCCAGCATGCTAACCTGCCCTACAAATTTCAGACTTGTCAGACTGCACATAATCATGTGAGCCAATTCCATAAAATAAATCTCATCTCGTATAGATATATATATCTGACATAGGTGGGTGATCCACCATTCTCAGTCTCAAAGGCCCCTGGAAAACATGACTATGGCCTTCATTTTAGCCAATTCCTCAGCCACATTCAACCTATTCGAATTTCACATAACCAGCCCCCTAGCCTTCTACTTCCAGCTGCAGAGGATAGCCACATGATTACATGTCTTCTCAGTGCCAGACTGTAGCCAAGTGCTCTTGTATACTCTTTAGATAGGTAGCTGATTACATGGCTGGGCTACCTATCAGGGGCCATGGAGCATGCCTAGAGCCAATTGCCACTTTCCATCACCCAGAACACCCTCTACCCCAAACTAAACGTTCCCCTCTACCATCTCCCAGGACTCCATTCCTCCTGGACCCACTGACACAATTCAAACTTAGTGAACTTGCTGGCATATGATGCTCAAGAAAAATATAATGAGGAAAGGTGGTCACTTAGCAAGGTCAGGAGCTCCAAGAGGACATTTCAGAAATATTCCAGTGGGTCAAGGAAACTATAAAGTCCATCTACCAAGTGGTAGACCACTGGCGTCTCAGAAGAATGCTGCACTGTCAGAGCGAACTCCTCCCCACATGAGCATACTCATTGGAGCACAGGTCAAGGTCCACCTCCAGGCAAACCACCCTTGTCAAAGGTTGGGGCGGGGGGGGGGGCGGTGCTTAAATAGGAGGAAGTAAATCACCAAACACAACCATATTTTATCTCAGCAATCCACCTCCCATCCCTTTGTCTTACTTTCCTTACTGCTAGCCATATTTTTGGTCTATAAACTCACACAGTCTGTCTTTTTCTCATGTTTGGCCAGCCCTCTCCACTCAGCTTTATCCTCTCAAAAGCTCTCATATTGAGAGTCTGGAATTACAGATATTCATTTTGGAATCCTGGCTTTATCACTTACTAGTTGGGTGATATCAGGCCTCAGTTTTAAAATGTCAACTATTATTATTATTATTATTGTACGAAAGTTAATATTTGATATCCAGACACCGCCATAATTATAACAATGATCTTACACCTATGCCATGATACTCTGAGAACTCAAGCAGGAGACTTCTCAACTACTCCTGTAATTTTCCTACAAACTTAAGAGGGGAAATATTAAGAACTAATAAACATTTTTATATTCTGAAATTGCAATTTTCTCAGCCATTTACACTCTTTAAACTTAACTCTCCCATCTGTGAAAGGAGCTAGCTTGTCAGCTTTCCCTGATAGCTCACAAAAATAACTTTTCAATAAAAACTCTATAAAAAATTGAATTAACTCCTGTGATTCTCAGCTTTAACTGTATATGATAAGAAACACCCATGCAGGTTTGTAAAACATTTTCAGACTTGATTTCCAACCAAATAGTTCCATTTCTTTGATGTAGAAATAGATGTAGGCTTGGACAAGAGGGGCTGCAGGCAGCCCTCAGCTCTCTAGTCCCCCTCCTCCATGTTCTACTTGTCTGAAGTGCAGACTGGACATTACCTCATTCCTGGGAGGTGCCAGCAGGGCTTCAAAGGGGTAGAACCTCTGCTGCTGTGAAGCAGATGCTACCTCAGACCAGAACCTGGGAGGGAAAGGTGGATGGGTAGGAGGGAATTGTGTGTAGAATGGAAGAAAGAACAGAGAAGCAGGAAGAGGGTGAAAAGTAAAGCTGTATCTATGCGCCTGGCTGTCAGAGAAGAAATGTGACAATAACAGAGGGGTTGCCACAGAGAACAAAGAGGCCATCCAGCTATTCAAAGATTGTCTGGTTTACTGCACTGTAAATAATATTGCTTCTGTTCATCTCTTTTAGAGAAAATTATTGCCTTCTGTTGTTATTTTCCTCTAGCTCTTATTCCTGTCCCCACTTTGTAACCATACATTATTGTTAATCC
>NW_011893095.1:0-453 GCF_000151845.1 Pteropus vampyrus
AAAATGTGAATCATCGCACGTGCTTTCCGAAAGTCAGGAATTCGAAAGCATCGGAGCCGGTGTTCCTGACTCGGGGTCTCTCGCGAGGGGTCGGCAGGTGTCGCAGTCATCTGCAAGCCGGCCCGGGGCTGGAGGACCCGCTTCCGTGGCTGTGGGCAGGAGGCCTCAGTTTCTCAGCACAGGGGCCCGTGTGCTGCTCGAGTGTCCTCGCCACGTGGCAGGTGGCTTCCCCCACAGCGGACGGTCCACGAGAGAGAGCAGGGCGGAGCCTGCGCTGCCTTTCAAGATCCAGTCTTGGAGTTGAATAGCGTTTCTTCCCCCAAACTCGACGTGTGAGAAGCCCGCCCACACCTTAGCTCAGGAGAGGGGCATTCGCTTCCATCTTTGGAAGGGAGCGCTTTCGAGGAATTCGTGGGTGTATTTTAAAGTCACCACACCCCCCGTGTAAACGTC
>NW_011893095.1:1631-3738 GCF_000151845.1 Pteropus vampyrus
GAGAGGTTGTGGTCGAATGTTGTTGGCGGTCTGGTACCTTAGAATGACCTTGGCATACTTTGTGAGGGTAACCGTTCCTGGCTTGGTCACAGATGCCCCTGGTTCGGCCGTGCCACTCGGTTGCAGGGCTTGGTTAACACTGGGGATAATCACAACGTATCGAGCGCCAGCCGTGTGCCGGGCGCCGAGTATACCCTTAGCTCCGATTCTCAGTACGATCCTGTACGAGAGGCCTTATGTTATTCCTCTTCCTCCGATGATCAAACTGAGAGGCACAGAGGCTAAAAAGCTCGCCTTAAACTCACTCTGCTGGATGTGTTAGCACCTCGATAGTCTGTGTTTGGTTGGATGCGACATTTTCATTCATTTATTCACTCACTCGCTCACTCGCTCACATACTCATAAATTCATTCACTCATTCAGTGGGCTTTGTCGAGAGTCTTAACGATTCCTCAGTGGACTCACAGCCTTGAAGGGATAGCAATATGTTGGCAGACAGAAAATGTCACAGACGTGCCCAGGGAAGTACGGCCCCGCCGAGGAGGTGGCTCCTGGTCTGGACGGGGCGTTGAATTGTGTCAGGACTGACTCCCTAGAGGAGACGCTACCCAAAACCATTTTAGAGGTTTTTGTCTTCATGAGTCTCATTGTTTGAACCCCGGCCCCACATCCTGTCCCACTAAATCCATAGCCTGAAGGTCAGGGTCACTGTCAGCAGCCAGGATCCCGCTGTTCCTGAAGGTCACAGTGTCAATTGCTTCTGAATTCCTCCCTCGCCCCCTGCTGGGTGCTTGGCCCCCTTCCCGTTCTCCTGCCCCCACTTGCGAGCTGTCACTTCCTATATCTATTACCGAGAAGTTTAGGCGCACCCCCACAAAGGGTCACAGTATCGAACCCCAGCTCTTTTGGGGGCACACATAGATTTTCCCAAAGTTTGGTCTGTCACTTATTCTTAATGGCCCCGGGGTAGGTCACAGAACTATCCAGCAGGAAAAACAGACAGAACCCTGTGGTTACATTCTTCAGATGGCTGGGGTAATTTGAGCAGAAACGGCTTTACCGCTCTGGGGAAAAATGTAATTCTCGTGTATGAAAAGCGTGAACCAGAGTTGCCATGTTCACTTCTTGTTTTTAAAGCCCCCACAGGCCAAGTCACATATCTGGGTCAGAGGGTCTATTGATTACCTGTCAGGGCCTGAGGTGTGGGTGATCAATAACACTAACCTACAGGAAAGGTGGCCTCGCATGCAGAAATCCCCTCACGTGGTCTTCTCGTTTCTTCTGGTCTGTAAGTGCTTTGTGGGAAGCCAACTCTCCCGACTAGAGCTCCATGGCCCACATCCTGACACTGTCTCTATAAGCCAGGGCTTTGGGGGTGCCCCCTGTAAATGTACGTTTGGTCCTCAGCCCTTAAATGGCAGGGGGCACACAGGGAGGTGGCGAAGACACACACATGGCAAGAGGAGATCCCCAGGGAAGACAGACGAAGAGTGATTTTGTCAGGAGGTCCCTAGGACCGTAACCGTGACCTTTTGCCAATGTTTAATCAGGTGCTCAGAGCAAAGCATTTTGAAAACTGCTGCGGATCCGTATGGTCCTGTGATGGCGGAAGCTGGCTTTGCCTGCGTCAGCTCATGACGCTCCCCACATGAGTGACCTACTCCCCAGAGAGAGGTGCCCTGCAGAGCAAACTCCGGCTTCTCATCGTGTGTCTACAGGGGGAGGAGGGCTGGCCCAGGGTTCGTGCTGAGAAGAGCTGATGTCATTACAGCTGCCATGGCTCTTGGAATCTTCCACCTAGCGCTCAGTTCCCCTCCCTCATTCCCAGGGGACCCCGATTTTGTTAAGTCCCCCCCACATGGGAGGGAGGAAATGTGTCTGGGGAGTCAGCATGTAACCATCCCCTGGTGGCTTGGCTGAGTCTCGGAGTGAGCACAGGACCTGTGTTGGCCCCATGTGGAAAGTTCCAGAATCTAGTGATGGAGGAGAGGTTCCCTCTCCCGCAGAATAAGAAAAGTCTACCTTCCCGCCCTCCCATTTGATGGAGGCTGATGCTGGTAGCCATCCCTGGACCTCCGGGACCAGCAAAACCTCAGGTGCTCAGGGA
>NW_011893095.1:5563-6588 GCF_000151845.1 Pteropus vampyrus
TCAGCAGGGTGTGGGGACCCCAGCTGGGGTCCCCGCTCAGCGATAGTGCAGTGCGGGGCCCTGCCTGTCACCCCGCTTCCTGCTCTCTGGCTCTGCTGCCGCCTGGCCTGGCCCTGCCCGGGACGGTCCCTTCCTTTAGAGCCCACGTCCAGCAGCGTAGAAGCAAGAGCACGGCGACGAATTATAAAATCACTATATGATGACATTCAATTAACTTCCAACAACCCTTGAAATTTGCTTAATGTCAGCCCTTGGCCCCGCTCGAAGGGCTAGACATTGCTGTCCTTTCTGATGAGAAGGGCTGATGGCGCCGAGCACTGTGGGGCACAGGCCACGTCTCTGAGTTCGGGGCAGGAAAAGGTGCTGGTGCCGAGGGTCCCGGGTGTGTGTCGGGGGGTGGGATTCGGGCAGACAGGGCCTTCTAAACGACGATGAAGTTAAAACGAGGTCGCGAGGGTGGGCCCCGATCCGATCTGACTCATGTCCTCATAGGAGAGGAGATGAGGGCACAGACGCACAGAGAGAGATGACCGTGTAGGGACGCAGGGAGCAGCGGCCACATGCAAGCCGAGACCCTCCGAGGAGACCAGCCCTGCCGACACCTTGACCTTGGGCACGTGGCCTCCACACCTGTGAGAAGGAAACGTCCATCGCTCCAGGCTCCAGCTCCTCGCGCTTTTTTTTCATGGCAGCCCCAGGAGACGAACAGAGTCGTGCCTCGCTCTCGGCTCGATTCGTCCACCCATCCCCCACCCAGCACCGTTTTGCCGGCCACCGAGTCACCTTCCTGGAGAAGGCGCCCTGTCAGCCCTGGGGAGGGTGACGACGAAGCGGCCGTGGGCCCCTCCGAGAGCAGAAGGGTCGGGAAAAGGACCCCTCGCCGCAGTCCCGCGTGCGCGAACCATCCGAAAATGGTAACGAAGCCCGTGGTCGGCTCGGGGATACGGCCGGAAGGTTCCTGAAGAGCCCACGGAAAGGGCGTGACTTCTGGGCTGCACGCCGGACCTCGGCGGGGCTGGCTCTGC
>NW_011893096.1:0-565 GCF_000151845.1 Pteropus vampyrus
GCAACCTATAAAATGGTAGAAAGTATTTGCAAATTATATATCTGATTAGAGGCTAACAGCGAGTAGATATAAACAACTCATAACTCAAAAAAAAAATTAAATAACCCATTTTAAAAAATGAGAAAAAGACTTGAATGGACATTTATCTAAATATGATATACAAATGGCTAATGAGTACGTGAAAAGTTGCTCAACATCAGATTCAGAGAAATACGAATTATAACCACAATGAGCTATCACCTCACACCTATAAGATGGCTATTATCAAGAAAAGAAAAACAAAACAAAACAGAAAATAGCAAGTACTGGTGAAGATGTGGAGAAATTGTGCACTCCTGGTGGGATTATAAAATGGTATAGCCACTATAGAAAACAATATGGAGGTTCTTTTAAAAATTAAAAATAGAACTACCATATGATCCAGCAATCCCACGTCTGGATCTATATCCTAAAGAATCAAAAGTAGGATCTCGAAGAAATATTTGCACATCTATATTTATTGCAGCATTATTCGCAATATCCAGGAGTTGGAAGCAATCCAAATTGCCATCTGTGGATGAATGGA
>NW_011893096.1:3315-3935 GCF_000151845.1 Pteropus vampyrus
TAATTTAAGGGAGTTAGCATACGTAAACTCTATGGAAATTGAGAGGAACGAGAATTTTCTGTACAGTGTATTCCTTAAACATCTTACCCCCCTCTTGAATTCCCCCCCTCTCCACTTCCGCCCCTGAGGACCTGTGGATGTTGCCATTCTCCCTTAAGAACTGAATCTCTGAAGGTGGGGCATCTCCTCCCACACACTCAGGGCGTGCACCCAGGGCATGGTGCACCCAGGATATGGTCAGTGGCTCAACCTGGGGTGCGAACCCAGGACCTTCTGCGTGCAAAGCAGACGTGCTAACCACTACACTATGGAGCCACCCCCTACTTAACCATTTTTGTAACTTTGTACAAGTTAGGTATAATAAGAGAACTTACCATACAAAGTTGTCATGAGGATTAAGTGAAATGTGTGTAAAGTGCTTAAGACAAAATATTTACTGTTTATTTGACGAAATAAACAGTAAATGGTAGTCTTTACCGTCTTTGTTTTTACTATCCTTATAACAATACCACTGACAACAATAACATTATGATGTTTATATCTGAGGAGATTGGGAAAAGCTTTGCAGGAGTTGGTAGTTATATCAGTTTGCTTGGACTGCCGTAATAAAATATCATAGA
>NW_011893096.1:3985-4548 GCF_000151845.1 Pteropus vampyrus
ACTATGGAGCCACCCCCTACTTAACCATTTTTGTAACTTTGTACAAGTTAGGTATAATAAGAGAACTTACCATACAAAGTTGTCATGAGGATTAAATGAAATGTGTGTAAAGTGCTTAAGACAATGCCTTGACGAAATAAACAGTAAATGGTAGTCTTTACCGTCTTTGTTTTTACTATCCTTATAACAATACCACTGACAACAATAATATTATGATGTTTATATCTGAGGAGATTGGGAAAAGCTTTGCAGGAGTTGGTAGTTATATCAGTTTGCTTGGACTGCCGTAATAAAATATCATAGATTTAGTGGCTTAAACAACAAAAATTTATTTTCTCACACTTCTGAAGACTGCAAGTCACATCAGGGTGCCAGCGTGGTTGGGTTCTGGTGGGAACTCTCTTACTGATGGCTACCCCTTACCTTCTCACTGTGCCCTCACATGGCAAAGAAAGACAGATGTTAAGCAAACTCTCTGATGTCTCTTCTTTAAAGGATACCGATTCCATCATGAAGGCTCTAACCTCATGAACTCATCTAAACTCAATTATTTTCCAAAGGCC
>NW_011893097.1:0-2161 GCF_000151845.1 Pteropus vampyrus
GGGGCTCCTCCTGCTGCTTCCTCGTTGCTCACGGCTACCAGGGGCGGGGTGAGGGGCCAGCCAGGGCGCGCAGGCCAGACGCGAGGCCGTGGCTCCCAGGCCACCGCCCACTGAGCAGCCGCCCGTCCGCCTCCAAAAGGATGGTCCCTGCGTGCGTGGGGACTGCGCACAAACTGGCCCAGGTAACCCAGAGACCCCGCCCACCAGCTGGGGGCCTCACCGTGCCTTCTCCGTAGAGGTCCAAGCCTCAGCCTTGGGGAGGGGACCCCCTCCCCAGTGTCCCTTACTGTGGGCATGTTCCCTCAGCCCTGGGGTGTTCTCGAAAATCCTCTTTCGATGTGAATGCCTTAGTACAGTAACGGATCTTTACATTAAACTTCCAGTTCAAACTCTGCGTGGTTTCTGTCCCTGTGTGGCTTGTCCCCGCGTGGTGGTGTCCTCTGTTGGGGACGTTCGATCGGCCAAGGAAGAAAGCCCAGCTCGGCCACCAGCCCCTAGCAAGTGACGGGAGACTCAGCGAGCTGGTGCCAGGCTCGCCTCCCCCTGGGGAAACGGAAGAGTGGACCCAGCTAGGAGCCCTGGGCAGGCAGGGGACGGGCAGGGCGGCGGCACCCCTGTGTCATGGAGGAGCTGGCTGAACCGCCTGCCAGGCCTCGTCAGGCCGACTTGAGGACAGGTGTCCGGTACTGGTGCCCACCCTGCCCGCTGGAGCTCGTGGGCCTGGGGGGTCCCAGCATCTGTGCTTGTCATGAGCCACACGGGGGATTTGAAACCTGCGGGACCAGGGACCCACTGCCCCCGTGGCCAAGGCGAGGAGGCCCCGCCGTTTCTTCCTCAGATGGGGAGCAGACGCGTTTGAAGGAGGCTGCTGCATGGTGGTTGTCGGCTCAGAATCTGGCTCCTCTGAGACCAGCAGCTGCGTGACCTTGGGCAGGTGACTGCCCCTCTCTGTGCCTCGGCGTCCTCGTTTGGAAGACGAGGGTGGTCATTAGCTTCCCGCCTTGCTGCGGAGGGCTGCTCGGCCCCCATCATCCGGCCGAGGTCGCCTGTGTGGGCATCTCCGCGCTGGGCTGCAGGGCGGTCTTAGGCACGGGGCACTCAGCAACCGCCTGTGCACAGTGAGGGCAGAGCCAGCCGGCCTGCCGGTCACTGCTTACAAAGTACATTAAGTTCTCAGGGAGGCCTTGGCCCCTGGACCACTGTGAAGACGGCCTGGCCTTCCGCCTCCTCCCCAGGGAAGGGGCTGTGGGGGCTGAGAGACATGGGTGCTAGGGGGTGCTCCTCTGGCTCCCGGCCTCAACATGGGTCAACAGCCCCCAGGACAGGGCTGGTGTAGGAACCCACGTGGGCACAGTCGGAGGGGCCGTGGCCTGTGACATTAGAGCATCTCCAGGGCACTTCCAGAGTGGCCTGGAGCTGAGTCACCTCGCACCCCCAGTTCTCCCACGGGTGCAAGGCACGCATTGCCCCGGGAGTCGGCGTGGGTTAAACAGTGAGCCCAGCCACTGGCACAAGCAGTGGACTGGGGATGTCATCACGATCGGCTGCCAGAATCTGCACGGCAAGGAGTCAGGACGGGAGGCGAGAGCGACCCCTGACCTGCTCTAACCGTCTAACTGCGATGTGGTGGCCGGCAGCGGCAGCGCAAGCCCGCCCCATGTCCCACGGACGCAAAGCTGCATCAGAGGAGGCGTGGGGTCACCAGCCAGCTGGCCACCTGCCCTCGCCGGCAGTGAGGGCCACGTGTGTTGAGGGCGCTGGGCGGACAGTTCGCTGTGAGCCTCGCACACGGCACCCCAGCCCCCTCTAAGGGAGCAGGTCCAGAGGGCGGGTCGCACAGGTGGCAGGTGTGAGACCCAGAAGCGGGCCCCTGGCTGCCACGAGGGTGTCTGCGTCTTGCGGAGTTCTCGAGCAGCGAAGGAAAGAAAAGGAAAAACGAATTCTGATTTGAGTCGAAACAACTGAAAACTGGGCAGTAAATATGACACAGCGGTCCTTAGACCCTGGGGAAGAGCAGAGGACAGGGACCGTGGGGAGCCCGTCCGTGGTCCTAGCCCGCCGCCAGCAATGCCGATGACTTGGATGACGTGAGAAACGGAATTTACCAAAATGGACAGAAGAAAAAGCCAGAAGATCTGAATAGCCCTCTACCTGTTAAAAA
>NW_011893097.1:3691-5355 GCF_000151845.1 Pteropus vampyrus
CATCCAAAACCAAAGAACACTCAGAATAACATTGAATTTTACAAAGTGCAAGATGGCCGTGCTCTGAAAATTATAAAATGTTTCTGAGAGGACCCAGAGAGAGCCTCCCCAAGATAGGGCTCTTCCAAGTTCATGTTCGGAAGGCGGGGCCAGGTGACAAGGAGCGTGGCAAGGAAGAGGGGAAAGAAGGTTTTTTTTTCCGATAAATTTTTTTTATTAAAAAAAAAATAAATACAAATTTTTGGGTCGTATGGGTACCCATATGGAGAAATATAAATCCTGACTCCAACTCACATCGTATAAAAAAGTCGAGATGGGTCACTCATCTAAGGATAAAAGGCAACCCCAGAAAATCTGCTTCAATACCTATCAGCGTGCTCTCAGCCAGGCAAAGGTTTGTTAAACAGGACAATGTACTAACCACACAAAGAAAAGAAATCGAATTTCGATGAACTCGAGGAAGTCTTTCATCAAAAGAAACCGTTAAGAGAGCGAAAGGCGTGATTGCCTGCTGTGGGCGATTACGGTCACTGCTGCCAGGCAGAGTGTGACCCCTGTCCCCATGCTCATGAGGACGTGGCACGAGTCTGTGCTTTGAACCAGCACGTGTCAGCTGCAGGATGCTCGGTGCCTGGAAACCGTTGTGCTTCTCACTTTATCTGATCTCTTAATCGGTATGTAGCCAAAAAAAAAAAATTCCTGCAGCTAGTTTCTTTTGTAATAAAACCATGTGAAATACGGGGGTGGGGGGGGGGGGGGGTGAGAAAGCAGTTTGCGAGGAGGGAACGTTCTTTGCCGTGGTGCCTCCCTCCGCCAGAGGGCACTCGCGTGCAGAATACTTAGGGCTCTTAGAGGTCACGGAGAGAGTGAGGGACACACGGATTTTTAAACATAAGAAAGAGACTTGAACTGCGACCGATGCACGTGGAAACGTGCCCAGCACCATCAGTCACCAGGAAAAAGATGGGAACCACCGCGAGCCACACCACCTCCCCGGAGGGCACGGACGGGAGGGGCTGGTGGGTGACCAGGGTGCAGGTGGGCACGGCCCCTCGGGGAAAGCGGCTGGCAGTGTCCCTCGCCGCCGGGCACGCGTGTGCCCCAGGAGCCAGCTGTCCCGTCCCAGGCTGCACAGGGGCAGGATATCTACAAACACAGAGGAAATAGCCAGGTGCCCCCCGGGAGGGCAGAAGAGGCCACAGCCACAGGTCCCAGCACCTCCCACAGCACGTGGCTGGCTCGCCTGAGACCGGAGGGAGCCACCCCGGGGCACACGGATACAGAACCCAAGGACAGGGCAGAAGACGGAGGGCAGTCACCTCCAGGGACCGGGCAGGGGGCAGGGTGCACTTTCCAGTGACCGGCAACGTTCCACGCCTTGATCCGGCTACACGGGGTGCAGGCAAATGAGAGTCTCCAGCATGCACTGAAGTGTATGTGCTTTGTGACACACATTGTGCCTTCAATGGAGGATGGATGGGTGGAGATGACCCGCAGGCGGCGGACGGGAAGCCGGGGGGCGGGGAGGCCCTCCTGAAAAAGAGCCCAGGGGGAGAGGCAGCTGCGCCACAGCTTTTTGTAGATAAATGGTGGTGGGACAGAGTCCCTGAGCAGACAGCAAACGGGAGCCACAAAGCCCATGCCTCACGCATGGTGACCACCAT